>NW_027442147.1:300000-390718 GCF_048569485.1 Anomaloglossus baeobatrachus | reverse complement strand
TCCATTCTGATCTCCTCAGGGCAGAGCCCTCTACAGTGGAGTAGATATAATGAGGTGGTCACTATATCCCTCATTCTAGTCTCCTCAGTGCAGAGAGCCGTCTACAGTGGAGTAGATATAATGAGGTGGTCACTATATCCCTCCATTCTAGTCTCCTCAGTGGCAGAGCCGTCTAACAGTGGAGTAGATATAATGAGGTGGTCACTATATCCCTCCATTCTGGTCTCCTCAGGGCAGAGCCGTCTACAGTGGAGTAGATATAATGAGGTGGTCACTATATCCCCTCCATTCAGAGTCTCCTCAGGGCAGAGCCGTCTACAGTGGAGTAGATATAATGAGGTGGGTCACTATATCCCTCCATTCTGGTCTCCTCAGGGCAGAGCCCTCTACAGTGGAGTAGATATAATGAGGTGGTCACTATATCCCTCCATTCTGGTCTCCTCAGTGCAGAGCCGTCTACAGTGGAGTAGATATAATGAGGTGGTCACTATATCCCCTCCATTCTAGTCTCCTCAGTGCAGAGCCCTCTACAGTGGAGTAGATATAATGAGGTGGTCACTATATCCCCTCCATTCTAGTCTCCTCAGTGCAGAGCCGTCTACAGTGGAGTAGATATAATGAGGTGGTCACTATATCCCCTCCATTCTGGTCTCCTCAGGGCAGAGCCGTCTACAGTGGAGTAGATATAATGAGGTGGTCACTATATCCCTCCATTCTGATCAGGGCAGAGCCATCTACAGTGGAGTAGATATAATGAGGTGGTCACTATATCCCTCCATTCTGGTCTCCTCAGGGCAGAGCCCTCTACAGTGGAGTAGATATAATGAGGTGGTCACTATATCCCTCCATTCTAGGTCTCCTCAGTGCAGAGCCGTCTACAGTGGAGTAGATATAATGAGGTGGTCACTATATCCCCTCCATTCTAGTCTCCTCAGTGCAGAGCCCGTCTACAGTGGAGTAGATATAATGAGGTGGTCACTATATCCCCTCCATTCTGGTCTCCTCAGGGCAGAGCCGTCTACAGTGGAGTAGATATAATGAGGTGGTCACTATATCCCTCCATTCTGTCTCAGGGCAGAGCCCTCTACAGTGGAGTAGATATAATGAGGTGGTCACTATATCCCCTCCATTCTAGTCTCCTCAGTGCAGAGCCGTCTACAGTGGAGTAGATATAATGAGGTGGTCACTATATCCCTCCATTCTAGTCTCCTCAGTGCAGAGCCGTCTACAGTGGAGTAGATATAATGAGGTGGTCACTATATCCCCTCCATTCTAGTCTCCTCAGTGCAGAGCCCTCTACAGTGGAGTAGATATAATGAGGTGGTCACTATATCCCTCCATTCTAGTCTCCTCAGTGCAGAGCCGTCTACAGTGGAGTAGATATAATGAGGTGGTCACTATATCCCCTCCATTCTAGTCTCCTCAGGGCAGAGCCCTCTACAGTGGAGTAGATATAATGAGGTGGTCACTATATCCCCTCCATTCTGGTCTCCTCAGGGCAGAGCCCTCTACAGTGGAGTAGATATAATGAGGTGGTCACTATATCCCTCCATTCTAGTCTCCTCAGTGCAGAGCCGTCTACAGTGGAGTAGATATAATGAGGTGGTCACTATATCCCCTCCATTCTAGTCTCCTCAGTGCAGAGCCGTCTACAGTGGAGTAGATATAATGAGGTGGTCACTATATCCCCTCCATTCTAGTCTCCTCAGTGCAGAGCCCTCTACAGTGGAGTAGATATAATGAGGTGGTCACTATATCCCTCCATTCTAGTCTCCTCAGTGCAGAGCCGTCTACAGTGGAGTAGATATAATGAGGTGGTCACTATATCCCTCCATTCTAGTCTCCTCAGGGCAGAGCCGTCTACAGTGGAGTAGATATAATGAGGTGGTCACTATATCCCCTCCATTCTAGTCTCCTCAGTGCAGAGCCCTCTACAGTGGAGTAGATATAATGAGGTGGACACTATATCCCCTCCATTCTGGTCTCCTCAGGGCAGAGTCCTCTACAGTGGAGTAGATATAATGAGGTGGTCACTATATCCCTCCATTCTGATCTCCTCAGGGCAGAGCCCTCTACAGTGGAGTAGATATAATGAGGTGGTCACTATATCCCCTCCATTCTAGTCTCCTCAGTGCAGAGCCGTCTACAGTGGAGTAGATATAATGAGGTGGTCACTATATCCCTCCATTCTAGTCTCCTCAGGGCAGAGCCGTCTACAGTGGAGTAGATATAATGAGGTGGTCACTATATCCCCTCCATTCTAGTCTCCTCAGTGCAGAGCCCTCTACAGTGGAGTAGATATAATGAGGTGGACACTATATCCCCTCCATTCTGGTCTCCTCAGGGCAGAGTCCTCTACAGTGGAGTAGATATAATGAGGTGGTCACTATATCCCTCCATTCTGATCTCCTCAGGGCAGAGCCCTCTACAGTGGAGTAGATATAATGAGGTGGTCACTATATCCCCTCCATTCTAGTCTCCTCAGTGCAGAGCCGTCTACAGTGGAGTAGATATAATGAGGTGGTCACTATATCCCCTCCATTCTAGTCTCCTCAGTGCAGAGCCGTCTACAGTGGAGTAGATATAATGAGGTGGTCACTATATCCCCTCCATTCTGGTCTCCTCAGGGCAGAGCCGTCTACAGTGGAGTAGATATAATGAGGTGGTCACTATATCCCTCCATTCTGATCTCCTCAGGGCAGAGCCATCTACAGTGGAGTAGATATAATGAGGTGGTCACTATATCCCTCCATTCTGGTCTCCTCAGGGCAGAGCCCTCTACAGTGGAGTAGATATAATGAGGTGGTCACTATATCCCTCCATTCTGGTCTCCTCAGTACAGAGCCGTCTACAGTGGAGTAGATATAATGAGGTGGTCACTATATCCCCTCCATTCTAGTCTCCTCAGTGCAGAGCCCTCTACAGTGGAGTAGATATAATGAGGTGGTCACTATATCCCTCCATTCTGGTCTCCTCAGGGCAGAGCCGTCTACAGTGGAGTAGATATAATGAGGTGGTCACTATATCCCTCCATTCTGGTCTCCTCAGGGCAGAGCCCTCTACAGTGGAGTAGATATAAGGAGGTGGTCACTATATCCCTCCATTCTAGTCTCCTCAGTGCAGAGCCGTCTACAGTGGAGTAGATATAATGAGGTGGTCACTATATCCCCTCCATTCTAGTCTCCTCAGTGCAGAGCCGTCTACAGTGGAGTAGATATAATGAGGTGGTCACTATATCCCCTCCATTCTAGTCTCCTCAGTGCAGAGCCCTCTACAGTGGAGTAGATATAATGAGGTGGTCACTATATCCCTCCATTCTGGTCTCCTCAGTGCAGAGCCGTCTACAGTGGAGTAGATATAATGAGGTGGTCACTATATCCCTCCATTCTGGTCTCCTCAGTGCAGAGCCCTCTACAGTGGAGTAGATATAATGAGGTGGACACTATATCCCCTCCATTCTGGTCTCCTCAGGGCAGAGTCCTCTACAGTGGAGTAGATATAATGAGGTGGTCACTATATCCCTCCATTCTGATCTCCTCAGGGCAGAGCCCTCTACAGTGGAGTAGATATAATGAGGTGGTCACTATATCCCCTCCATTCTAGTCTCCTCAGTGCAGAGCCGTCTACAGTGGAGTAGATATAATGAGGTGGTCACTATATCCCCTCCATTCTGGTCTCCTCAGGGCAGAGCCGTCTACAGTGGAGTAGATATAATGAGGTGGTCACTATATCCCTCCATTCTGATCTCCTCAGGGCAGAGCCATCTACAGTGGAGTAGATATAATGAGGTGGTCACTATATCCCTCCATTCTGGTCTCCTCAGGGCAGAGCCCTCTACAGTGGAGTAGATATAATGAGGTGGTCACTATATCCCCTCCATTCTAGTCTCCTCAGGGCAGAGCCGTCTACAGTGGAGTAGATATAATGAGGTGGTCACTATATCCCCTCCATTCTAGTCTCCTCAGTGCAGAGCCCTCTACAGTGGAGTAGATATAATGAGGTGGTCACTATATCCCCTCCATTCTAGTCTCCTCAGGGCAGAGCCGTCTACAGTGGAGTAGATATAATGAGGTGGTCACTATATCCCCTCCATTCTAGTCTCCTCAGTGCAGAGCCCTCTACAGTGGAGTAGATATAATGAGGTGGTCACTATATCCACTCCATTCTAGTCTCCTCAGGGCAGAGCCGTCTACAGTGGAGTAGATATAATGAGGTGGTCACTATATCCCCTCCATTCTAGTCTCCTCAGTGCAGAGCCGTCTACAGTGGAGTAGATATAATGAGGTGGTCACTATATCCCCTCCATTCTGGTCTCCTCAGGGCAGAGCCGTCTACAGTGGAGTAGATATAATGAGGTGGTCACTATATCCCCTCCATTCTAGTCTCCTCAGTGCAGAGCCCTCTACAGTGGAGTAGATATAATGAGGTGGTCACTATATCCCTCCATTCTGGTCTCCTCAGGGCAGAGCCCTCTACAGTGGAGTAGATATAATGAGGTGGTCACTATATCTCCTCCATTCTGGTCTCCTCAGTGCAGAGCCCTCTACAGTGGAGTAGATATAATGAGGTGGTCACTATATCCCTCCATTCTGGTCTCCTCAGTGCAGAGCCCTCTACAGTGGAGTAGATATAATGAGGTGGTCACTATATCTCCTCCATTCTGGTCTCCTCAGTGCAGAGCCCTCTACAGTGGAGAAGATATAATGAGGTGGTCACTATATCCCTCCATTCTGGTCTCCTCAGTGCAGAGCCCTCTACAGTGGAGTAGATATAATGGGGTGGTCACTATATCCCCTCCATTCTAGTCTCCTCAGTGCAGAGCCCTCTACAGTGGAGTAGATATAATGAGGTGGTCACTATATCCCCTCCATTCTAGTCTCCTCAGTGCAGAGCCCTCTACAGTGGAGTAGATATAATGAGGTGGTCACTATATCCCTCCATTCTGGTCTCCTCAGGGCAGAGCCGTCTACAGTGGAGTAGATATAATGAGGTGGTCACTATATCCCTCCATTCTGGTCTCCGCAGGGCAGAGCCGTCTACAGTGGAGTAGATATAATGAGGTGGTCACTATATCCCCTCCATTCTAGTCTCCTCAGTGCAGAGCCGTCTACAGTGGAGTAGATATAATGAGGTGGTCACTATATCCCTCCATTCTAGTCTCCTCAGTGCAGAGCCCTCTACAGTGGAGTAGATATAATGAGGTGGTCACTATATCCCTCCATTCTAGTCTCCTCAGTGCAGAGCCCTCTACAGTGGAGTAGATATAATGAGGTGGTCACTATATCCCTCCATTCTAGTCTCCTCAGTGCAGAGCCCTCTACAGTGGAGTAGCTATAATGAGGTGGTCACTGTATCCCCTCCATTCTGGTCTCCTCAGTGCAGAGCCGTCTACAGTGGAGTAGATATAATGAGGTGGTCACTATATCCCCTTCATTCTAGTCTCCTCAGTGCAGAGCCGTCTACAGTGGAGTAGATATAATGAGGTGGTCACTATATCCCTCCATTCTGGTCTCCTCAGTGCAGAGCCCTCTACAGTGGAGTAGCTATAATGAGGTGGTCACTATATCCCCTTCATTCTAGTCTCCTCAGTGCAGAGCCGTCTACAGTGGAGTAGATATAATGAGGTGGTCACTATATCCCCTCCATTCTGGTCTCCTCAGTGCAGAGCCCTCTACAGTGGAGTAGATATAATGAGGTGGTCACTATATCCCTCCATTCTGGTCTCCTCAGTGCAGCGCCGTCTACAGTGGAGTAGATATAATGAGGTGGTCACTATATCCCCTCCATTCTGGTCTCCTCAGTGCAGAGCCGTCTACAGTGGAGTAGCTATAATGAGGTGGTCACTATATCCCCTCCATTCTAGTCTCCTCAGGGCAGAGCCGTCTACAGTGGAGTAGATATAATGAGGTGGTCACTATATCCCTCCATTCTAGTCTCCTCAGTGCAGAGCCCTCTACAGTGGAGTAGATATAATGAGGTGGTCACTATATCCCTCCATTCTGGTCTCCTCAGTGCAGAGCCCTCTACAGTGGAGTAGATATAATGAGGTGGTCACTATATCCCCTCCATTCTGGTCTCCTCAGTGCAGAGCTGTCTACAGTGGAGTAGATATAATGAGGTGGTCACTATATCCCTCCATTCTGGTCTCCTCAGTGCAGAGCCCTCTACAGTGGAGTAGATATAATGAAGTGGTCACTATATCCCCTCCATTCTAGTCTCCTCAGTGCAGAGCCCTCTACAGTGGAGTACATATAATGAGGTGGTCACTATATCCCTCCATTCTGGTCTCCTCAGTGCAGAGCCGTCTACAGTGGAGTAGATATAATGAGGTGGTCACTATATCCCCTCCATTCTGGTCTCCTCAGTGCAGAGCCGTCTACAGTGGAGTAGATATAATGAGGTGGTCACTATATCCTTTCCATTCTGGTCTCCTCAGTGCAGAGCTGTCTACAGTGGAGTAGATATAATGAGGTGGTCACTATATCCCTCCATTCTGGTCTCCTCAGTGCAGAGCCCTCTACAGTGGAGTAGATATAATGAGGTGGTCACTATATCCCCTCCATTCTAGTCTCCTCAGTGCAGAGCCCTCTACAGTGGAGTAGATATAATGAGGTGGTCACTATATCCCTCCATTCTAGTCTCCTCAGGGCAGAGTCGTCTACAGTGGAGTAGATATAATGAGGTGGTCACTATATCCCCTCCATTCTAGTCTCCTCAGTGCAGAGCCCTCTACAGTGGAGTAGATATAATGAGGTGGACACTATATCCCCTCCATTCTGGTCTCCTCAGGGCAGAGTCCTCTACAGTGGAGTAGATATAATGAGGTGGTCACTATATCCCCTCCATTCTGGTCTCCTCAGTGCAGAGCCGTCTCCAGTGGAGTAGATATAATGAGGTGGACACTATATCCTCTCCATTCTGATCTCCTCAGGGCAGAGCCGTCTCCAGTGGAGTAGATATAATGAGGTGGTCACTATGTCCCTCCATTCTGATCTCCTCAGGGCAGAGCCCTCTACAGTGGAGTAGATATAATGAGGTGGTCACTATATCCCCTCCATTCTGGTCTCCTCAGTGCAGAGCCGTCTACAGTGGAGTAGATATAATGAGGTGGTCACTATATCCCCTCCATTCTAGTCTCCTCAGTGCAGAGCCGTCTACAGTGGAGTAGATATAATGAGGTGGTCACTATATCCCCTCCATTCTGGTCTCCTCAGGGCAGAGCCGTCTACAGTGGAGTAGATATAATGAGGTGGTCACTATATCCCTCCATTCTGATCTCCTCAGTGCAGAGCCCTCTACAGTGGAGTAGATATAATGAGGTGGTCACTATATCCCTCCATTCTGGTCTCCTCAGGGCAGAGCCCTCTACAGTGGAGTAGATATAATGAGGTGGTCACTATATCCCTCCATTCTGGTCTCCTCAGTGCAGAGCCGTCTACAGTGGAGTAGATATAATGAGGTGGTCACTATATCCCTCCATTCTGGTCTCCTCAGGGCAGAGCCCTCTACAGTGGAGTAGATATAATGAGGTGGTCACTATATCCCCTCCATTCTGGTCTCCTCAGTGCAGAGCCCTCTACAGTGGAGTAGATATAATGAGGTGGTCACTATATCCCTCCATTCTGGTCTCCTCAGTGCAGAGCCGTCTACAGTGGAGTAGATATAATGAGGTGGTCACTATATCCCCTCCATTCTGGTCTCCTCAGTGCAGAGCCGTCTACAGTGGAGTAGCTATAATGAGGTGGTCACTATATCCCCTCCATTCTAGTCTCCTCAAAGCAGAGCCGTCTACAGTGGAGTAGATATAATGAGGTGGTCACTATATCCCTCCATTCTAGTCTCCTCAGTGCAGAGCCCTCTACAGTGGAGTAGATATAATGAGGTGGTCACTATATCCCTCCATTCTGGTCTCCTCAGTGCAGAGCCCTCTACAGTGGAGTAGATATAATGAGGTGGTCACTATATCCCCTCCATTCTGGTCTCCTCAGTGCAGAGCTGTCTACAGTGGAGTAGATATAATGAGGTGGTCACTATATCCCTCCATTCTGGTCTCCTCAGTGCAGAGCCCTCTACAGTGGAGTAGATATAATGAAGTGGTCACTATATCCCCTCCATTCTAGTCTCCTCAGTGCAGAGCCCTCTACAGTGGAGTAGATATAATGAGGTGGTCACTATATCCCTCCATTCTGGTCTCCTCAGTGCAGAGCCGTCTACAGTGGAGTAGATATAATGAGGTGGTCACTATATCCCCTCCATTCTGGTCTCCTCAGTGCAGAGCCGTCTACAGTGGAGTAGATATAATGAGGTGGTCACTATATCCTTTCCATTCTGGTCTCCTCAGTGCAGAGCTGTCTACAGTGGAGTAGATATAATGAGGTGGTCACTATATCCCTCCATTCTGGTCTCCTCAGTGCAGAGCCCTCTACAGTGGAGTAGATATAATGAGGTGGTCACTATATCCCCTCCATTCTAGTCTCCTCAGTGCAGAGCCCTCTACAGTGGAGTAGATATAATGAGGTGGTCACTATATCCCTCCATTCTAGTCTCCTCAGGGCAGAGTCGTCTACAGTGGAGTAGATATAATGAGGTGGTCACTATATCCCCTCCATTCTAGTCTCCTCAGTGCAGAGCCCTCTACAGTGGAGTAGATATAATGAGGTGGACACTATATCCCCTCCATTCTGGTCTCCTCAGGGCAGAGTCCTCTACAGTGGAGTAGATATAATGAGGTGGTCACTATATCCCCTCCATTCTGGTCTCCTCAGTGCAGAGCCGTCTCCAGTGGAGTAGATATAATGAGGTGGACACTATATCCTCTCCATTCTGATCTCCTCAGGGCAGAGCCGTCTCCAGTGGAGTAGATATAATGAGGTGGTCACTATATCCCCTCCATTCTGGTCTCCTCAGTGCAGAGCCCTCTACAGTGGAGTAGATATAATGAGGTGGTCACTATATCCCTCCATTCTGGTCTCCTCAGTGCAGAGCCGTCTACAGTGGAGTAGATATAATGAGGTGGTCACTATATCCCCTCCATTCTGGTCTCCTCAGTGCAGAGCCGTCTACAGTGGAGTAGCTATAATGAGGTGGTCACTATATCCCCTCCATTCTAGTCTCCTCAAAGCAGAGCCGTCTACAGTGGAGTAGATATAATGAGGTGGTCACTATATCCCTCCATTCTAGTCTCCTCAGTGCAGAGCCCTCTACAGTGGAGTAGATATAATGAGGTGGTCACTATATCCCTCCATTCTGGTCTCCTCAGTGCAGAGCCCTCTACAGTGGAGTAGATATAATGAGGTGGTCACTATATCCCCTCCATTCTGGTCTCCTCAGTGCAGAGCTGTCTACAGTGGAGTAGATATAATGAGGTGGTCACTATATCCCTCCATTCTGGTCTCCTCAGTGCAGAGCCCTCTACAGTGGAGTAGATATAATGAAGTGGTCACTATATCCCCTCCATTCTAGTCTCCTCAGTGCAGAGCCCTCTACAGTGGAGTAGATATAATGAGGTGGTCACTATATCCCTCCATTCTGGTCTCCTCAGTGCAGAGCCGTCTACAGTGGAGTAGATATAATGAGGTGGTCACTATATCCCCTCCATTCTGGTCTCCTCAGTGCAGAGCCGTCTACAGTGGAGTAGATATAATGAGGTGGTCACTATATCCTTTCCATTCTGGTCTCCTCAGTGCAGAGCTGTCTACAGTGGAGTAGATATAATGAGGTGGTCACTATATCCCTCCATTCTGGTCTCCTCAGTGCAGAGCCCTCTACAGTGGAGTAGATATAATGAGGTGGTCACTATATCCCCTCCATTCTAGTCTCCTCAGTGCAGAGCCCTCTACAGTGGAGTAGATATAATGAGGTGGTCACTATATCCCTCCATTCTAGTCTCCTCAGGGCAGAGTCGTCTACAGTGGAGTAGATATAATGAGGTGGTCACTATATCCCCTCCATTCTAGTCTCCTCAGTGCAGAGCCCTCTACAGTGGAGTAGATATAATGAGGTGGACACTATATCCCCTCCATTCTGGTCTCCTCAGGGCAGAGTCCTCTACAGTGGAGTAGATATAATGAGGTGGTCACTATATCCCCTCCATTCTGGTCTCCTCAGTGCAGAGCCGTCTCCAGTGGAGTAGATATAATGAGGTGGACACTATATCCTCTCCATTCTGATCTCCTCAGGGCAGAGCCGTCTCCAGTGGAGTAGATATAATGAGGTGGTCACTATGTCCCTCCATTCTGATCTCCTCAGGGCAGAGCCCTCTACAGTGGAGTAGATATAATGAGGTGGTCACTATATCCCCTCCATTCTGGTCTCCTCAGTGCAGAGCCGTCTACAGTGGAGTAGATATAATGAGGTGGTCACTATATCCCCTCCATTCTAGTCTCCTCAGTGCAGAGCCGTCTACAGTGGAGTAGATATAATGAGGTGGTCACTATATCCCCTCCATTCTGGTCTCCTCAGGGCAGAGCCGTCTACAGTGGAGTAGATATAATGAGGTGGTCACTATATCCCTCCATTCTGATCTCCTCAGTGCAGAGCCCTCTACAGTGGAGTAGATATAATGAGGTGGTCACTATATCCCTCCATTCTGGTCTCCTCAGGGCAGAGCCCTCTACAGTGGAGTAGATATAATGAGGTGGTCACTATATCCCTCCATTCTGGTCTCCTCAGTGCAGAGCCGTCTACAGTGGAGTAGATATAATGAGGTGGTCACTATATCCCTCCATTCTGGTCTCCTCAGGGCAGAGCCCTCTACAGTGGAGTAGATATAATGAGGTGGTCACTATATCCCTCCATTCTGGTCTCCTCAGTGCAGAGCCGTCTACAGTGGAGTAGATATAATGAGGTGGTCACTATATCTCCCCCATTCTAGTCTCCTCAGTGCAGAGCCGTCTACAGTGGAGTAGATATAATGAGGTGGTCACTATATCCCTCCATTCTAGTCTCCTCAGTACAGAGCCGTCTACAGTGGAGTAGATATAATGAGGTGGTCACTATATCCCTCCATTCTAGTCTCCTCAGTGCAGAGCCCTCTACAGTGGAGTAGATATAATGAGGTGGTCACTATATCCCCTCCATTCTGGTCTCCTCAGTGCAGAGCCCTCTACAGTGGAGTAGATATAATGAGGTGGTCACTATATCCCTCCATTCTAGTCTCCTCAGTGCAGAGCCGTCTACAGTGGAGTAGATATAATGAGGTGGTCACTATATCCCTCCATTCTAGTCTCCTCAGTACAGAGCCGTCTACAGTGGAGTAGATATAATGAGGTGGTCACTATATCCCCTCCATTCTGGTCTCCTCAGTGCAGAGCCCTCTACAGTGGAGTAGATATAATGAGGTGGTCACTATATCCCTCCATTCTGGTCTCCTCAGGGCAGAGCCGTCTACAGTGGAGTAGATATAATGAGGTGGTCACTATATCCCTCCATTCTGGTCTCCTCAGTGCAGAGCCCTCTACAGTGGAGTAGATATAATGAGGTGGTCACTATATCCCCTCCATTCTGGTCTCCTCAGGGCAGAGCCCTCTACAGTGGAGTAGATATAATGAGGTGGTCACTATATCCCCTCCATTCTGGTCTCCTCAGGGCAGAGCCCTCTACAGTGGAGTAGATATAATGAGGTGGTCACTATATCCCCTCCATTCTGGTCTCCTCAGGGCAGAGCCCTCTACAGTGGAGTAGATATAATGAGGTGGTCACTATATCCCTCCATTCTAGCCTCCTCAGTGCAGAGCCCTCTACAGTGGAGTAGATATAATGAGGTGGTCACTATATCCCTCCATTTTAGTCTCCTCAGTGCAGAGCCGTCTACAGTGGAGTAGATATAATGAGTTGGTCACTATATCCCTCCATTCTAGTCTCCTCAGTGCAGAGCCGTCTACAGTGGAGTAGATATAATGCGGTGGTCACTATATCCCTCCATTCTAGTCTCCTCAGTGCAGAGCCCTCTACAGTGGAGTAGATATAATGAGGTGGTCACTATATCCCTCCATTCTGGTCTCCTCAGGGCAGAGCCGTCTACAGTGGAGTAGATATAATGAGGTGGTCACTATATCCCTCCATTCTGGTCTCCTCAGTGCAGAGCTGTCTACAGTGGAGTAGCTATAATGAGGTGGTCACTATATCCCCTCCATTCTAGTCTCCTCAGTGCAGAGCCGTCTACAGTGGAGTAGATATAATGAGGTGGTCACTATATCCCTCCATTCTAGTCTCCTCAGTGCAGAGCCGTCTACAGTGGAGTAGATATAATGAGGTGGTCACTATATCCCCTCCATTCTGGTCTCCTCAGGGCAGAGTCCTCTACAGTGGAGTAGATATAATGAGGTGGTCACTATATCCCCTCCATTCTAGTCTCCTCAGTGCAGAGCCGTCTACAGTGGAGTAGATATAATGAGGTGGTCACTATATCCCTCCATTCTGGTCTCCTCAGGGCAGAGCCGTCTACAGTGGAGTAGATATAATGAGGTGGTCACTATATCCCCTCCATTCTAGTCTCCTCAGTGCAGAGCCGTCTACAGTGGAGTAGATATAATGAGGTGGTCACTATATCCCTCCATTCTGGTCTCCTCAGGGCAGAGCCGTCTACAGTGGAGTAGATATAATGAGGTGGTCACTATATCCCCTCCATTCTAGTCTCCTCAGTGCAGAGCCCTCTACAGTGGAGTAGATATAATGAGGTGGTCACTATATCCCTCCATTCTGGTCTCCTCAGGGCAGAGCCGTCTACAGTGGAGTAGATATAATGAGGTGGTCACTATATCCCCTCCATTCTAGTCTCCTCAGTGCAGAGCCCTCTACAGTGGAGTAGATATAATGAGGTGGTCACTATATCCCTCCATTCTAGTCTCCTCAGGGCAGAGCCGTCTACAGTGGAGTAGATATAATGAGGTGGTCACTATATCCCTCCATTCTGGTCTCCTCAGTGCAGAGCCGTCTACAGTGGAGTAGATATAATAAGGTGGTCACTATATCCCTCCATTCTAGTCTCCTCAGTGCAGAGCCGTCTACAGTGCAGGGGCGATAATGAGGTGGTCACTATATCCCTCCATTCTGGTCTCCTCAGGGCAGAGCCGTCTACAGTGGAGTAGATATAATGAGGTGGTCACTATATCCCCTCCATTCTAGTCTCCTCAGTGCAGAGCCCTCTACAGTGGAGTAGATATAATGAGGTGGTCACTATATCCCTCCATTCTAGTCTCCTCAGGGCAGAGCCGTCTACAGTGGAGTAGATATAATGAGGTGGTCACTATATCCCTCCATTCTAGTCTCCTCAGGGCAGAGCCGTCTACAGTGGAGTAGATATAATGAGGTGGTCACTATATCCCTCCATTCTAGTCTCCTCAGTGCAGAGCCCTCTATACAGTGGAGTAGATATAATGAGGTGGTCACTATATCCCTCCATTCTAGTCTCCTCAGTGCAGAGCCCTCTACAGTGGAGTAGATATAATGAGGTGGTCACTATAGCCCTCCATTCTAGTCTCCTCAGTGCAGAGACCTCTACAGTGGAGTAGATATAATGAGGTGGTCACTATATCCCTCCATTCTGGTCTCCTCAGGGCAGAGCCCTCTACAGTGGAGTAGATATAATGAGGTGGTCACTATATCCCCTCCATTCTAGTCTCCTCAGTGCAGAGCCCTCTACAGTGGAGTAGATATAATGAGGTGATCACTATATCCCCTCCATTCTAGTCTCCTCAGTGCAGAGACCTCTACAGTGGAGTAGATATAATGAGGTGGTCACTATATCCCTCCATTCTGGTCTCCTCAGGGCAGAGCCCTCTACAGTGTAGTAGATATAATGAGGTGGTCACTATATCCCTCCATTCTAGTCTCCTCAGTGCAGAGCCCTCTACAGTGGAGTAGATATAATGAGGTGGTCACTATATCCCTCCATTCTAGTCTCCTCAGTGCAGAGACCTCTACAGTGGAGTAGATATAATGAGGTGGTCACTATATCCCTCCATTCTGGTCTCCTCAGGGCAGAGCCCTCTACAGTGGAGTAGATATAATGAGGTGGTCACTATATCCCCTCCATTCTAGTCTCCTCAGTGCAGAGCCCTCTACAGTGGAGTAGATATAATGAGGTGGTCACTATATCCCTCCATTCTAGTCTCCTCAGTGCAGAGACCTCTACAGTGGAGTAGATATAATGAGGTGGTCACTATATCCCTCCATTCTGGTCTCCTCAGGGCAGAGCCCTCTACAGTGGAGTAGATATAATGAGGTGGTCACTATATCCCTCCATTCTAGTCTCCTCAGGGCAGAGCCGTCTACAGTGGAGTAGATATAATGAGGTGGTCACTATATCCCCTCCATTCTGGTCTCCTCAGGGCAGAGCCGTCTACAGTGGAGTAGATATAATGAGGTGGTCACTATATCCCTCCATTCTGGTCTCCTCAGGGCAGAGCCCTCTACAGTGGAGTAGATATAATGAGGTGGTCACTATATCCCTCCATTCTAGTCTCCTCAGGGCAGAGCCGTCTACAGTGGAGTAGATATAATGAGGTGGTCACTATATCCCTCCATTCTAGTCTCCTCAGTGCAGAGCCCTCTATACAGTGGAGTAGATATAATGAGGTGGTCACTATATCCCTCTATTCTGGTCTCCTCAGTGCAGAGCCGTCTACAGTGGAGTAGATATAATGAGGTGGTCACTATATCCCCTCCATTCTGATCTCCTCAGTGCAGAGCCCTCTACAGTGGAGTAGATATAATGAGGTGGTCACTATATCCCTCCATTCTAGTCTCCTCAGTGCAGAGCCCTCTATACAGTGGAGTAGATATAATGAGGTGGTCACTATATCCCCTCCATTCTAGTCTCCTCAGTGCAGAGCCCTCTATACAGTGGAGTAGATATAATGAGGTGGTCACTATATCCCCTCCATTCTGGTCTCCTCAGTGCAGAGCCCTCTACAGTGGAGTAGATATAATGAGGTGGTCACTATATCCCCTCCATTCTGGTCTCCTCAGTGCAGAGCCCTCTACAGTGGAGTAGATATAATGAGGTGGTCACTATATCCCTCCATTCTAGTCTCCTCAGGGCAGAGCCGTCTACAGTGGAGTAGATATAATGAGGTGGTCACTATATCCCCTCCATTCTAGTCTCCTCAGTGCAGAGCCCTCTACAGTGGAGTAGATATAATGAGGTGGTCACTATATCCCTCCATTCTGGTCTCCTCAGTGCAGAGCCCTCTATACAGTGGAGTAGATATAATGTGGTGGTCACTATATCCCCTCCATTCTAGTCTCCTCAGGGTAGAGCCGTCTACAGTGGAGTAGATATAATGAGGTGGTCACTATATCCCCTCCATTCTAGTCTCCTCAGTGCAGAGCCCTCTACAGTGGAGTAGATATAATGAGGTGGTCACTATATCCCCTCCATTCTAGTCTCCTCAGTGCAGAGCCCTCTACAGTGGAGTAGATATAATGAGGTGGTCACTATATCCCCTCCATTCTAGTCTCCTCAGTGCAGAGCCCTCTACAGTGGAGTAGATATAATGAGGTGGTCACTATATCCCTCCATTCTAGTCTCCTCAGTGCAGAGCCCTCTACAGTGGAGTACATATACTGAGGTGGTCACTATATCCCTCCATTCTAGTCTCCTCAGTGCAGAGCCCTCTACAGTGGAGTAGATATAATGAGGTGGTCACTATATCCCTTCCATTCTGGTCTCCTCAGTGCAGAGCCCTCTACAGTGGAGTAGATATAATGAGGTGGTCACTATATCCCCTCCATGCTGGTCTCCTCAGTGCAGAGCCCTCTACAGTGGAGTAGATATAATGAGGTGGTCACTATATCCCCTCCATTCTAGTCTCCTCAGGGCAGAGCCGTCTACAGTGGAGTAGATATAATGAGGTGGTCACTATATCCCCTCCATTCTAGTCTCCTCAGTGCAGAGCCGTCTACAGTGGAGTAGATATAATGAGGTGGTCACTATATCCCCTCAATTCTAGTCTCCTCAGGGCAGAGCCGTCTACAGTGGAGTAGATATAATGAGGTGGTCACTATATCCCCTCCATTCTAGTCTCCTCAGGGCAGAGCCGTCTACAGTGGAGTAGATATAATGAGGTGGTCACTATATCCCTCCATTCTAGTCTCCTCAGTGCAGAGCCCTCTACAGTGGAGTAGATATAATGAGGTGGTCACTATATCCCCTCCATTCTGGTCTCCTCAGGGCAGAGCCCTCTACAGTGGAGTAGATATAATGAGGTGGTCACTATATCCCTCCATTCTAGTCTCCTCAGTGCAGAGCCGTCTACAGTGGAGTAGATATAATGAGGTGGTCACTATATCCCTCCATTCTAGTCTCCTCAGGGCAGAGCCGTCTACAGTGGAGTAGATATAATGAGGTGGTCACTATATCCCTCCATTCTAGTCTCCTCAGTGCAGAGCCGTCTACAGTGGAGTAGATATAATGAGGTGGTCACTATATCCCTCCATTCTGGTCTCCTCAGTGCAGAGCCCTCTACAGTGGAGTAGATATAATGAGGTGGTCACTATATCCCCTCCATTCTGGTCTCCTCAGGGCAGAGCCCTCTACAGTGGAGTAGATATAATGAGGTGGTCACTATATCCCTCCATTCTAGTCTCCTCAGTGCAGAGCCGTCTACAGTGGAGTAGATATAATGAGGTGGTCACTATATCCCTCCATTCTAGTCTCCTCAGGGCAGAGCCGTCTACAGTGGAGTAGATATAATGAGGTGGTCACTATATCCCTCCATTCTAGTCTCCTCAGTGCAGAGCCGTCTACAGTGGAGTAGATATAATGAGGTGGTCACTATATCCCTCCATTCTGCTCTCCTCAGTGCAGAGCCGTCTACAGTGGAGTAGATATAATGAGGTGGTCACTATATCCCTCCATTCTGGTCTCCTCAGTGCAGAGCCGTCTACAGTGGAGTAGATATAATGAGGTGGTCACTATATCCCCTCCATTCTAGTCTCCTCAGTGCAGAGCCCTCTACAGTGGAGTAGATATAATGAGGTGGTCACTATATCCTCTCCATTCTAGTCTCCTCAGGGCAGAGCCGTCTACAGTGGAGTAGATATAATGAGGTGGTCACTATATCTCCTCCATTCTAGTCTCCTCAGTGCAGAGCCGTCTACAGTGGAGTAGATATAATGAGGTGGTCACTATATCCCTCCATTCTAGTCTCCTCAGTGCAGAGCCCTCTACAGTGGAGTAGATATAATGAGGTGGTCACTATATCCCTCCATTCTGGTCTCCTCAGGGCAGAGCCCTCTACAGTGGAATAGATATAATGAGGTGGTCACTATATCCCTCCATTCTGGTCTCCTCAGTGCAGAGCCCTCTACAGTGGAGTAGATATAATGAGGTGGTCACTATATCTCCTCCATTCTGGTCTCCTCAGTGCAGAGCCCTCTACAGTGGAGTAGATATAATGAGGTGGTCACTATATCCCTCCATTCTGGTCTCCTCAGTGCAGAGCCCTCTACAGTGGAGTAGATATAATGAGGTGGTCACTATATCCCCTCCATTCTGGTCTCCTCAGTGCAGAGCCCTCTACAGTGGAGTAGATATAATGAGGTGGTCACTATATCCCCTCCATTCTGGTCTCCTCAGTGCAGAGCCGTCTACAGTGGAGTAGATATAATGAGGTGGTCACTATATCCCCTCAATTCTAGTCTCCTCAGGGCAGAGCCGTCTACAGTGGAGTAGATATAATGAGGTGGTCACTATATCCCCTCCATTCTAGTCTCCTCAGGGCAGAGCCGTCTACAGTGGAGTAGATATAATGAGGTGGTCACTATATCCCTCCATTCTAGTCTCCTCAGTGCAGAGCCCTCTACAGTGGAGTAGATATAATGAGGTGGTCACTATATCCCCTCCATTCTGGTCTCCTCAGGGCAGAGCCCTCTACAGTGGAGTAGATATAATGAGGTGGTCACTATATCCCTCCATTCTAGTCTCCTCAGTGCAGAGCCGTCTACAGTGGAGTAGATATAATGAGGTGGTCACTATATCCCTCCATTCTAGTCTCCTCAGGGCAGAGCCGTCTACAGTGGAGTAGATATAATGAGGTGGTCACTATATCCCTCCATTCTAGTCTCCTCAGTGCAGAGCCGTCTACAGTGGAGTAGATATAATGAGGTGGTCACTATATCCCTCCATTCTGGTCTCCTCAGTGCAGAGCCCTCTACAGTGGAGTAGATATAATGAGGTGGTCACTATATCCCCTCCATTCTGGTCTCCTCAGGGCAGAGCCCTCTACAGTGGAGTAGATATAATGAGGTGGTCACTATATCCCTCCATTCTAGTCTCCTCAGTGCAGAGCCGTCTACAGTGGAGTAGATATAATGAGGTGGTCACTATATCCCTCCATTCTAGTCTCCTCAGGGCAGAGCCGTCTACAGTGGAGTAGATATAATGAGGTGGTCACTATATCCCTCCATTCTAGTCTCCTCAGTGCAGAGCCGTCTACAGTGGAGTAGATATAATGAGGTGGTCACTATATCCCTCCATTCTGCTCTCCTCAGTGCAGAGCCGTCTACAGTGGAGTAGATATAATGAGGTGGTCACTATATCCCTCCATTCTGGTCTCCTCAGTGCAGAGCCGTCTACAGTGGAGTAGATATAATGAGGTGGTCACTATATCCCCTCCATTCTAGTCTCCTCAGTGCAGAGCCCTCTACAGTGGAGTAGATATAATGAGGTGGTCACTATATCCTCTCCATTCTAGTCTCCTCAGGGCAGAGCCGTCTACAGTGGAGTAGATATAATGAGGTGGTCACTATATCTCCTCCATTCTAGTCTCCTCAGTGCAGAGCCGTCTACAGTGGAGTAGATATAATGAGGTGGTCACTATATCCCTCCATTCTAGTCTCCTCAGTGCAGAGCCCTCTACAGTGGAGTAGATATAATGAGGTGGTCACTATATCCCTCCATTCTGGTCTCCTCAGGGCAGAGCCCTCTACAGTGGAATAGATATAATGAGGTGGTCACTATATCCCTCCATTCTGGTCTCCTCAGTGCAGAGCCCTCTACAGTGGAGTAGATATAATGAGGTGGTCACTATATCTCCTCCATTCTGGTCTCCTCAGTGCAGAGCCCTCTACAGTGGAGTAGATATAATGAGGTGGTCACTATATCCCTCCATTCTGGTCTCCTCAGTGCAGAGCCCTCTACAGTGGAGTAGATATAATGAGGTGGTCACTATATCCCCTCCATTCTGGTCTCCTCAGTGCAGAGCCCTCTACAGTGGAGTAGATATAATGAGGTGGTCACTATATCCCCTCCATTCTGGTCTCCTCAGTGCAGAGCCCTCTACAGTGGAGTAGATATAATGAGGTGGTCACTATATCCCTCCATTCTGGTCTCCTCAGTGCAGAGCCCTCTACAGTGGAGTAGATATAATGAGGTGGTCACTATATCCCTCCATTCTAGTCTCCTCAGGGCAGAGCCGTCTACAGTGGAGTAGATATAATGAGGTGGTCACTATATCCCTCCATTCTAGTCTCCTCAGTGCAGAGCCGTCTACAGTGGAGTAGATATAATGAGGTGGTCACTATATCCCCTCCATTCTGGTCTCCTCAGGGCAGAGCCGTCTACAGTGGAGTAGATATAATGAGGTGGTCACTATATCCCTCCATTCTGGTCTCCTCAGTGCAGAGCCCTCTACAGTGGAGTAGATATAATGAGGTGGTTACTATATCCCCTCCATTCTAGTCTCCTCAGTGCAGAGCCGTCTACAGTGGAGTAGATATAATGAGGTGGTCACTATATCCCCTCCATTCTGGTCTCCTCAGGGCAGAGCCGTCTACAGTGGAGTAGATATAATGAGGTGGTCACTATATCCTCTCCATTCTAGTCTCCTCAGTGCAGAGCCCTCTACAGTGGAGTAGATATAATGAGGTGGTTACTATATCCCCTCCATTCTAGTCTCCTCAGGGCAGAGCCCTCTACAGTGGAGTAGATATAATGAGGTGGTCACTATATCCCCTCCATTCTGGTCTCCTCAGGGCAGAGCCGTCTACAGTGGAGTAGATATAATGAGGTGGTCACTATATCCCTCCATTCTGGTCTCCTCAGTGCAGAGCCCTCTACAGTGGAGTAGATATAATGAGGTGGTCACTATATCCCTCCATTCTAGTCTCCTCAGGGCAGAGCCGTCTACAGTGGAGTAGATATAATGAGGTGGTCACTATATCCCTCCATTCTAGTCTCCTCAGTGCAGAGCCGTCTACAGTGGAGTAGATATAATGAGGTGGTCACTATATCCCCTCCATTCTGGTCTCCTCAGGGCAGAGCCGTCTACAGTGGAGTAGATATAATGAGGTGGTCACTATATCCCTCCATTCTGGTCTCCTCAGTGCAGAGCCCTCTACAGTGGAGTAGATATAATGAGGTGGTTACTATATCCCCTCCATTCTAGTCTCCTCACTGCAGAGCCGTCTACAGTGGAGTAAATATAATGAGGTGGTCACTATATCCCCTCCATTCTGGTCTCCTCAGGGCAGAGCCGTCTACAGTGGAGTAGATATAATGAGGTGGTCACTATATCCTCTCCATTCTAGTCTCCTCAGTGCAGAGCCCTCTACAGTGGAGTAGATATAATGAGGTGGTCACTATATCCCCTCCATTCTGGTCTCCTCAGGGCAGAGCCGTCTACAGTGGAGTAGATATAATGAGGTGGTCACTATATCCCCTCCATTCTGGTCTCCTCAGTGCAGAGCCGTCTACAGTGGAGTAGATATAATGAGGTGGTCACTATATCCCCTCCATTCTAGTCTCCTCAGTACAGAGCCCTCTACAGTGGAGTAGATATAATGAGGTGGTCACTATATCCCCTCCATTCTAGTCTCCTCAGGGCAGAGCCCTCTACAGTGGAGTAGATATAATGAGGTGGTCACTATATCCCTCCATTCTGGTCTCCTCAGTGCAGAGCCGTCTACAGTGGAGTAGATATAATGAGGTGGTCACTATATCCCTCCATTCTAGTCTCCTCAGGGCAGAGCCGTCTACAGTGGAGTAGATATAATGAGGTGGTCACTATATCCCTCCATTCTGGTCTCCTCAGTGCAGAGCCGTCTACAGTGGAGTAGATATAATGAGGTGGTCACTATATCCCTCCATTCTAGTCTCCTCAGGGCAGAGCCGTCTACAGTGGAGTAGATATAATGAGGTGGTCACTATATCCCTCCATTCTGGTCTCCTCAGTGCAGAGCCGTCTACAGTGGAGTAGATATAATGAGGTGGTCACTATATCCCCTCCATTCTAGTCTCCTCAGTGCAGAGCCGTCTACAGTGGAGTAGATATAATGAGGTGGTCACTATATCCCTCCATTCTAGTCTCCTCAGTGCAGAGCCGTCTACAGTGGAGTAGATATAATGAGGTGGTCACTATATCCCTCCATTCTAGTCTCCTCAGTGCAGAGCCCTCTACAGTGGAGTAGATATAATGAGGTGGTCACTATATCCCTCCATTCTGGTCTCCTCAGTACAGAGCCCTCTACAGTGGAGTAGATATAATGAGGTGGTCACTATATCCCTCCATTCTGGTCTCCTCAGTGCAGAGCCCTCTACAGTGGAGTAGATATAATGAGGTAGTCACTATATCCCTCCATTCTGGTCTCCTCAGTACAGAGCCCTCTACAGTGGAGTAGATATAATGAGGTGGTCACTATATCCCTCCATTCTAGTCTCCTCAGGGCAGAGCCGTCTACAGTGGAGTAGATATAATGAGGTGGTCACTATATCCCCTCCATTCTGGTCTCCTCAGTGCAGAGCCGTCTACAGTGGAGTAGATATAATGAGGTGGTCACTATATCCCCTCCATTCTGGTCTCCTCAGGGCAGAGCCGTCTACAGTGGAGTAGATATAATGAGGTGGTCACTATATCCCCTCCATTCTGGTCTCCTCAGGGCAGAGCCGTCTACAGTGGAGTAGATATAATGAGGTGGTCACTATATCCCCTCCATTCTGGTCTCCTCAGTGCAGAGCCCTCTACAGTGGAGTAGATATAATGAGGTGGTCACTATATCCCTCCATTCTAGTCTCCTCAGTGCAGAGCCCTCTACAGTGGAGTAGATATAATGAGGTGGTCACTATATCCCTCCATTCTGGTCTCCTCAGTACAGAGCCCTCTACAGTGGAGTAGATATAATGAGGTGGTCACTATATCCCTCCATTCTGGTCTCCTCAGTGCAGAGCCCTCTACAGTGGAGTAGATATAATGAGGTAGTCACTATATCCCTCCATTCTGGTCTCCTCAGTACAGAGCCCTCTACAGTGGAGTAGATATAATGAGGTGGTCACTATATCCCTCCATTCTAGTCTCCTCAGGGCAGAGCCGTCTACAGTGGAGTAGATATAATGAGGTGGTCACTATATCCCTCCATTCTGGTCTCCTCAGTGCAGAGCCGTCTACAGTGGAGTAGATATAATGAGGTGGTCACTATATCCCCTTCATTCTGGTCTCCTCAGTGCAGAGCCGTCTACAGTGGAGTAGATATAATGAGGTGGTCACTATATCCCCTCCATTCTAGTCTCCTCAGGGCAGAGCCATCTACAGTGGAGTAGATATAATGAGGTGGTCACTATATCCCCTCCATTCTGGTCTCCTCAGTGCAGAGCCGTCTACAGTGGAGTAGATATAATGAGGTGGTCACTATATCCCTCCATTCTGGTCTCCTCAGGGCAGAAACGTCTACAGTGGAGTAGATATAATGAGGTGGTCACTATATCCCTCCATTCTGGTCTCCTCAGGGCAGAAACGTCTACAGTGGAGTAGATATAATGAGGTGGTCACTATATCCCTCCATTCTGGTCTCCTCAGTGCAGAGCCCTCTACAGTGGAGTAGATATAATGAGGTGGTCACTATATCCCTCCATTCTGGTCTCCTCAGTGCAGAGCCCTCTACAGTGGAGTAGATATAATGAGGTGGTCACTATATCCCCTCCATTCTAGTCTCCTCAGGGCAGAGCCCTCTACAGTGGAGTAGATATAATGAGGTGGTCACTATATCCCCTCCATTCTAGTCTCCTCAGTGCAGAGCCCTCTACAGTGGAGTAGATATAATGAGGTGGTCACTATATCCCCTCCATTCTAGTCTCCTCAGGGCAGAGCCCTCTACAGTGGAGTAGATATAATGAGGTGGTCACTATATCCCCTCCATTCTAGTCTCCTCAGTGCAGAGCCCTCTACAGTGGAGTAGATATAATGAGGTGGTCACTATATTCCTCCATTCTGATCTCCTCAGTGCAGAGCCCTCTACAGTGGAGTAGATATAATGAGGTGGTCACTATATCCCCTCCATTCTAGTCTCCTCAGTGCAGAGCCCTCTACAGTGGAGTAGATATAATGAGGTGGTCACTATATCCCCTCCATTCTAGTCTCCTCAGTGCAGAGCTGTCTACAGTGGAGTAGATATAATGAGGTGGTCACTATATCCCTCCATTCTAGTCTCCTCAGTGCAGAGCCCTCTACAGTGGAGTAGATATAATGAGGTGGTCACTATATCCCTCCATTCTGGTCTCCTCAGGGCAGAGCCGTCTACAGTGGAGTAGATATAATGAGGTGGTCACTATATCCCTCCATTCTGGTCTCCTCAGGGCAGAGCCGTCTACAGTGGAGGGGCGATAATGAGGACCACAACAAATCCCCTCCATTGTAGACGTAGACGCAACCCTGCTGCTTCCCGCCCACAGAACTGCACTTACGAGGCCCCGCCTTTTCCGGTGACGTGCTGCTTCCCGCCCACAGCGCTGCACTGACGAGGCCCCGCCTTTTCCGGTGACGTGCTTTTTCCCGCCCACAGCGCTGCACTGACGAGGCCCCGCCTTTTCCGGTGACGTAATTTCCTCAGGAAATCAGCCCCACCCTAGACGCTCCCGCAGCCTGACAACTCCAGGCGGAATAAACATTGTATTTCTGAGTCCAGGTGAGAACAGAGGGGATTATAATAGAAGCGGGGGTGGGGGTGAGACCCCCATATGGAGGGGCGAATCCACAGAAGGTGGGGCTGCAGGGGGGTGATACCACAGAAGGGGGACTGCAGGAGGGGGTGATGCCACAGAAGGGGGAGCTGCAAGAGGGGGTGAGACCACAGGAGAGGGCTGCAGGGGGGGGAGCCACAGAAGGGGGGGCTTGCACTGGGTGACGCTGGATGTAGGGGGGCTTGCGCTGGGTGACGCTGGATGTAGGGGGGCTTGCACTGGGTGATGCTGCTTGTTGGGGGGGCTTGCACTGGGTGACGCTGCTTGTTGGGGGGGCTTGCACTGGGTGACGCTGCTTGTTGGGGGGGCTTGCACTGGGTGACGCTGCTTGTTGGGGGGGCTTGCACTGGGTGACGCTGCTTGTTGGGGGGGCTTGCACTGGGTGACGCTGCTTGTTGGGGGGGCTTGCACTGGGTGACGCTGCTTGTTGGGGGGGCTTGCACTGGGTGACGCTGCTTGTTGGGGGGGCTTGCACTGGGTGACGCTGCTTGTTGGGGGGGCTTGCACTGGGTGACGCTGCTTGTTGGGGGGGCTTGCACTGGGTGACGCTGCTTGTTGGGGGGGCTTGCACTGGGTGACGCTGCTTGTTGGGGGGGCTTGCACTGGGTGACGCTGCTTGTTGGGGGGGCTTGCACTGGGTGACGCTGCTTGTTGGGGGGGCTTGCACTGGGTGACGCTGCTTGTTGGGGGGGCTTGCACTGGGTGACGCTGCTTGTTGGGGGGGCTTGCACTGGGTGACGCTGCTTGTTGGGGGGGCTTGCACTGGGTGACGCTGCTTGTTGGGGGGGCTTGCACTGGGTGACGCTGGATGTCGGGGGGGCTTGCATTGGGCGACGCTGCTTGTTGGGGGGGCTTGCACTGGGTGACGCTGGATGTCGGGGGGGCTTGCATTGGGCGACGCTGTATGTTGGGGGGATTTGCACTGGGCGACGCTGTATGTTGGGGGGGCTTGCATTGGGCGACGCTGTATGTCGGGGGGATTTGCACTGGGTGACGCTGCATGTTGGGGGGGCTTGCACTTGGTGACGCTGATGTGGGGGGGCTTGCACTGGGTGACGCTGCATGTTGGGGGTGCTTGCACTGGGTGACGCTGCATGTCGGGGGTGCATGCTCTGGGTGACGCTGGATGTTAGGGGGGCTTGCATTGGGGGCTTGCAGTCTCCCCTCCATCATTCCGCTCTAATGCACAGATATTAGAATATTCGCCTCCAAACACATGAAAAATTCTCCAAACCTGACCTGAGCCACTGCTTGTGATGGGGAAAGCTGTTTTCTCATTATGGCCTCCGGTGCGTGTTTAATCTTTTTTTGCACGTACCAGCGACACGGAGACACGTACACCAATGTTACCCTATGGTAACAGGCGCACACACGTAAAACCACACAGAACGTGTGTCCTTGTGGATTGTACGTGTGTGCGTTTTTAAACACGGCTGACATGTCCACGTATCTCCGGCATCACGCAGACACGGATCCGCTAAAGTCATTGGGTCCGTGTCTTCACGTATGTGACATGGACGTGTGTTTTCCGTACGGTCCGTGTGTTTTTGTTTTTTTTTTTAAAAAAAAAGGTGAAACGGCTCAAGACACACGGACATGACACGGGCGTATCTCACACATATACGGACATTCAACATGCACGCACAGCAAGCATACGCCATCACACTGATGTCACACGTACCGGAGAAACGGACATCCAAAACGGAACATGGACCCGAGAAACGGACCGCGAGACACGCGCTGGAGGGGGTTATTGTCTGCGCTGGAGGGGGTTATTGTCTGCGCCGGAGGGTGTTATTGCCTGCGCCGGAGGGTGTTATTGCCTGCGCCGGAGGGTGTTATTGCCTGCGCCGGAGGGTGTTATTGCCTGCGCCGGAGGGTGTTATTGCCTGCGCCGGAGGGTGTTATTGCCTGCGCCGGAGGGTGTTATTGCCTGCGCCGGAGGGTGTTATTGCCTGCGCCGGAGGGTGTTATTGCCTGCGCCGGGGGGTGTTATTGCCTGCGCCGGAGGGTGTTATTGCCTGCGCCGGAGCGGTGCTTTACATGCACGTTCCCCGTCCCCTGTATTATAGTTGCCCTCCAGTCACAAGCGCTCAGAGGAAATCTTCAAGATCCAGAACCCGGCTCAGAGCTCCACTGAGTTGTGATTTTTGGTGCTCTGATTCCTCTCCAAATCCCATCAGACATCCCTCCCCCCTCCCAAATCCTTCCAGCATCGTATATCCCTCCAAATCCCACTGCAACCATCTCCCTCCTCACCCACCCGTTCCCACGTGCCACCACTGGAATTCTCCCCAGCATCGTATATCCCAGCCAATCCACCCAGCATCGTACACCCCGTAAAACTGCCACCACAGGCATCCCCCACAGCATTGCACCCTCCTTGATTACCCCCACCCCCATCCACCAGAGGCACCCCCATAGCATCGTACACCCTCCCCTATATCCCACCATAGGCAAATCCCCAGCGTCGTACACCACCCAAATCCCGCCGCAGGCATCCCACCAACATCATACACCGCCAAAATTACACCGCAGACATCCCCCCCAATGTCGTACACAGCCCAAATCCCACCGCAGGCATCCACCCCAGCGTCGAACACCGCCAAAATTCCACCGCAACCATCCCCCCAGCGTCGTACACCACCCAAATGCCACCGCATGCATCCCCCCAGCGTCATACACTGCCCAAATCCCACCGCAGACATCCTCACTGCATTGTACATCGCCCATATCCCACCGCAGACATCCTCCCGGCGTCATACATTACTCAAATCTTCCGCAGGCATCCCCCTTAGGTGTAATACCCCCAAAACCACCAAGCATTGTACCACAAGCATCATACCATCCCAAGCGTCGTACCCCCGAAAAAACCTCAAGCATTGTATACAAAGTGTCGTACCCCCCAAGCGTTGTAAAACCCCCCCCCCCCCCTAAACCCGCCTATGTTCCACCACAGGCAATCCCCCTGCATTTTACACCACTACAAGCATCCTCCTCCATCATCTTACAACCACCCCCACCCCCCCAAATTCCCCAGCATTGTACATTGTAGCATCGCACTAGGGCCCTCCCCTTCCCGTGGAGCCCCAGCGGCATCGCATCAGGCCCCCCGACCAGAGGAGACCCCCAGTGGCATTGCATCAGGCCCCCCGACTAGAGGAGACACCCAGGAGCATCGCATCAGGCCCCCCACCAGAGCGGCCCCCAGTGAAATGGAATTCTACCAATCTGCCTTTAGGCCCTTGAAGTCGCTCTGCTAACGTCAAGCCTTGAAGTCTGTGTCTTCTCAGGTGTTTACCCTCTTGCAACCCCTAATTCAAGGAAAGAACCAACCATCGCTGAGTCCCAGTGTCCCTGCTATCCTTAGTCCCTTAACAATATCCTCGTTGTTTGTTAGGACGAGGTCCAAGATGGCCGCTCCCCTCGTATATTCTTCTACTAGCTGAGAGGTGAAGTTGTCTGCAAGGCAGGATAAAAATTGGCTGGAGCCTTTCCTCTTACCTGTGAGGGTTTTCCACTAAATGTCCGGGGAGGTGAAGTCTCCCATGATCACGATTTCATGTTTTTTTTTAAAATGTGGCCATTTGGTGTGAAATAATCTCCTCTGTGCGACCCGGTGGTCTGTAATAAACAGCTATTATGTGCTTCCTGTTATTTATTCTATGAATTCTCACCCAAATATCTTCTAATAGATTCTCATTCTTTGAAGCTTTAATTTCTGTGGAATGTACAATGCCGCTCCTCCTCCTCCTCGTCTTTTGTTCTGTCCTTTGTGAATAAGTTGACTTCTTCCATCTGTATGTTCCCATCGTGCCGGTCTCTCCACCAGGTTTCTGTGACGCTGATGACGCTATCCTCCTCCTTCTGTATTACCAGCTCTGGATCTCCTTATTTCCCAGGCTTTATGCTCTGTTTCTTCCCTTTTCTTAGATTCCTCCTGAGTATCCTGTCCTCTGTCCTCTTTACCACATTTAATACCATTGAGTAACGTAGTGTGGGCATACTGCCATGGGGGATGTGTGTGTGCACCTCTTATCTATGTGAGCGTCACATTGTATTAATCTCAGGGGACACTTAGGCCCTGTCACACACAACGAGATCGCTAATGAGATCGTTGCTGCGTCAGTTTCCGTGACGCAGCAGCGATCTTGTTGTGTGAGACACCTACCAGTAATCAGGCCCCTGCTGTGACATCGCTAGTCGTTACTGAATGGTTGAGACCATTTTCTTCAAAGGCGATGTCCTGCTGGGCAGGACGCATCGCTCTGTTTGACGCCTACCAACGACCTTCTAACACAAACCCAATGCCCACTGAGATCGTTATACAGGTCGCTGATCGTTACTGCGTCGTTGGTAAGATCTGACTGTGTGACATCTCACCAGCGATCCTTATCCGGTCACATCGTTTTCGGGTTCGCTGGTAAGCCGTTAAATGTGACGGGGGCTTTAGACTGTTCGTTGGAAGGTCAGTGCGTGTAGAAAATGGATCATCCTAGACATTTGACCATAGCCCCATTCATTGTGTGTCCAATACAACAGGAACCCATTGTTTAGAAGCACCATATAGAAGACAGTATGGACACCACCGTTATACAGGTATCTACAGAAGGGTGAAAAGTGACAGCAATGAGCATCCGACCGCTCGGACCTGCACCGATCAGAATGGGGAACTATTATCCCCGGTATAGAAGCAGCAGGGCGGCCGCCACCGCTCTGTTCAGTCTGTACGAGGTAGCTGGAAAAAGCCGAGTGCAGCGCGGAGATGGTGAATGATGGACGCCGGTCGTGTGTGCCCTGCACCTTCACCACAACCAGGGAAACAATCCCCGCTCTACCCATCCATGCCGATCCCACTGACCAATAACTTATCATCACTCCTCTGGAGGCCGGGTAACTTGTCACTAGAAATCCCCTTTAAATGATGAGATGCACAAATCCTAATAACTTACTGTGACGGGGTATGCGACAGAGCAGTAAGGGACGCCAGGCCAAGGAACAATCCAAGAAGATTTAATGAGGCAGGGAGCATAAAACATGCAATATTAAAATGGTTCTTTAGAGTCCACACAAAAAAACAAAAGATCCAGGGGCACCGCCTGGTATTCCGATGCCAGGGAAATTAGGGCAATGGTCCTTATGAGTTCCTTGAGACCAACAGGTGAACAACAAAACACAATCAACGTGGCTGCGGATCTCCAGTCTGTAACAGTCCACACACACACACACACCCCAGGATCCAGCCTCAGCTATAGATTCTAGTCCTTCTCCAGCCGAGATCCAACTAACTGAACTAACATGTTCCTCTCTCCTGGGATCAGCCCCTTAGGTGGTCACACCTTCCCCTGGCCATTTGATGCATGAATGGACTTTAGACTGCTGGCTCTGTTCTGTTTACCAAGTTGTAGATTGGAGAAGTCCCATGCTGAGAAGAACAATATATATATGCAACCCCCAACAAATCAATGACAATAGCTACTGCTGAAGCCTGATTGCAATATGATACAGGCTGGGGGGAAGGTATGGTCACTTACATCCCAAGACATTTCAAAGTGTTCAGTAAGTACAACCAAAGGAAAGTGACATCACATCCTGACATAGTATTACAGCAAGTACAGTGAGAAGGTAAAATACATCACATGGCATCTTATACAAAAATATGGGATGGAGAAAACTACATACATCATGACAATTCCTACCCCTCCCAACTTGTGTACGTACTAGGGACTTCTACAGGTCGCTGGTTAAGTACACGCAGGCATGGCTGACAGGACTCAAGGCTCCTCTTGCCTGGACAGTCCATCTGCATTTTGGGTGTTGGCTCCAGGTTCTTTAGTGTATGATGAAGATGTAGGGTTGAATGTTCGGGTCCAGTTTATATCCTCCTTCACTTAAACTCTGCTTCCTGCACCCACAAATCGGCATTGTATATCTCCCACATCATTGCCTAGGAGTATGTCTGCAGGAAGGCCGCTCATCACACCGATTATGCATTGTTTTGCCCCAAAGCCATAATCCAGGGTTACACTTGCTCTTGGAATATATCTGAGTACCTCCAGCCAATTCAATGGCAATTCCTGGTCCCTGTTGAATTGCTTCTGGTTGAATTACTCGGGGATCTGCGACTGTGAGAAAAGCCCCAGTGTCACGAAAGCCAACAACTCTTTGGCCATCCAGCACAACCTCCTGTAGATGTTTATGCTGAAGATCATAAGAACGCGTGGCTGTGGCTCGCACTCCATAGACTCCTGGTAGGGAAGTCAACATATCCGAGTCACTTGGCAAATAATCAGGGCCTGAATCCAGCTCTTCTCCTGCTGAAGATGTCTATAGATAATGGACAGGCAAAGATGGTCTGCAGCTGTTCTGCCTCTGAACACCTGGACAGTGAGCTTGCAGATGACCAGGCTGCCCACATTGATAACATCTGCGCTGCGCCTCACTCCGTCCAGTTTGCCTTTTGGAGAAGTAGGTAGGAGACCTTGGTGACTGATAGGGAGGTGCAGGTGCTGGAGGTGGTTGTCGATTTGGAGGATGACTCCACTGGATAGATGGGCATGTGGCCCGCAGATGTCCGGGATGCCCACAGCTATAACATCTCCGCTCCTCTACTTTCTCTCCTCGTCGTATTCCAAAAAATGTGGTAGAAACAACTGGAGGCACATACACACGGGTATCCACATGAGGTGGTGATCTAGGTCGAGGAACATTGGACACTGAAGGACAAGGAACCTCTGGTGTTGGGGAGCTGGTCATTTTTGCTCCCTCAGCTAGCAGCTTCTTCCATTGAGGCTTGATAATGAGCACCTCATCAGCTAGAGCAGCAGCTTGTTCCATTGTCTCTGGTCTCCTCTCACGCACCCATTCCCGAATCTCAGTAGGGCACTTGGCATAAAACTGTTCTTTTAGGATGACCTGGATGAACGTCTCCCAAGTTAAGGCCCCCTCTCCCTCCAGCCAGCGATGCCATACTTGTTTCAGTCTGTGGGCAAACATCTTGAAAGACACTTCTCCATCACAGGCTAATGTACGGAACTTAGTCCTATAAGTATCTGGGGTCACGGCATAATGTTCTAGAATGGTCTGTTTTATCTCCCCATACTCACAATTCCACTGAGGGTCCATAGCTCTATAGGCGTCGGCAGCTCCACCCTCCAAGAGTCCCACCAGGTGTCTGACTCGCTCTCTTTCTGGGACTTCCATTAATCGGCACTGATGCTCAAAGTCCTGGTAGAAGCCCTCAATGTCGCCTGCAGCTTCATTAAATGGCTTAAAGTACTTGCGGGACACTCTGGAGAATTCCCTCATAGTGGGTGCTGTGGTTACAGTTTGTCTGGAGCCTCTAGCTGCTTCCACAGCAAATCTCCTCTCCAGCAATGCCCTCTCTTGAGCTCTGCGAATAGCCTCCCTCTTATCTTCTATAGTGGCCTCATCTCCAAGCAGTGCCATCTCCTCCTCATACCACACAACCCATTGACTTTTTTGGGTATTTACCTCCAGCTCCCGTCTTTCCTCCCTTTGCTGTGCAAATTGTTCCTCGGTGCCATCTTGCAGGCAAGCGTTTTCCAATGCCTCAATTAGTTGCTCCTTAGAGAGTCCTTTGTAACCGACTCCTAATTCACGGGCCATTGTTTGTAGGCTCACCACAGTCCAGTTCCTGTATCCTGAGGTTCTGAATCCAGATGTTAATGGGCCGTTGTCCTCCATTCTTTCTGCTCTGATCCCGCCGCTGCCACCAGTTTGTGACGGGGTATGCGACAGAGCAGTGAGGGACACCAGGCCAAGGAACAATCCAAGAAGATTTAATGAGGCAGGGAGCATAAAACATGCAATATTAAAATGGTTCTTTAGAGTCCACACAAAAAAACAAACGATCCAGGGGCACCGCCTGGTATTCCGATGCCAGGGAAATTAGGGCAATGGTCCTTATATGGGTTCCTTGAGTCCAACAGGTGAACAACAAAACACAATCCCACATGGCCGCGGATCTCCAGTCTGTAACAGTCCACACACACAGACCCCAGGATCCAGCCTCAGCTATAGATCCTAGTCCTTCTCCAGCAGAGATCCAACTAACTGAACTAACATGTTCTTCTCTCCTGGGATCAGCCCCTTAGGTGGGCACACCTCCCCCTGGCCATTTGATGCATGAATGGACTTTAGACTGCTGGCTCTGTTCTGTTTACCAAGTTGTAGATTGGAGACGTCCCATGCTGAGAAGAACAATATATATATGCAACCCCCACCAAATCAATGACAATAGCTACTGCTGAAGCCTGATTGCAATATGATACAGGCTGGGGGGAAGGTATGGTCACTTACATCCCAAGACATTTCAAAGTGTTCAGTAAGTACAACCAAAGGAAAGTGACATCACATCCTGACATAGTATTACAGCAAATACAGTGAGAAGGTAAAATACATCACATGGCATCTTATACAAAAAATATGGGATGGAGAAAACTACATACATCATGACACTTACTGTGACGACATGGACTCTCATGGGTTAAAGTTTCTTAAAATTCAGCCAGACAGCATGATAGATTGTCTATAGACGGGGGAGAAGTCCCTCATTGTTTTTACAAGACTCTTGTTGACTCAATGTAATTGTGTTGGCCACTGAAAGCCAGACGTATTGTTCTCCAGACTTTTCCAGTAACCATTGTATTGTAGTTGTGTATTGCTAATGTGATTACCTTAGTAGCCATTATCTAGTCTGTGACTTGCAGACTTCATGTAGATATCTTCAGTCTTTCTATGCACATCATTTAAATGAACATTGTCCATGCAGCTTGAGATTCATCCAATGGGAGAGGCGATCTTGTCCAACCAATCGATGAGGACGCAGTGTATCCAAGTGGAAGGCTGTGGCTATAAAAGGGATTTCTTTAAGCCACCAGGTTGTTGTTGTTGATGGATGCTGATGGATCCAGTCTAAGCTCTTTGGAGCTGACTAGAGGATCAGGATATCTTATGCCTTCAATCTAGGGACTCCGGTTCCGGTTGGAGACCATATTCACAGCCTGGGGATTTCGACTCCGGCTGCCAGGATTGTATCATCATACAGGACTACCTAAGGAGGACACTCAGGTTGGGACAGTTCAGTCACCTGTTACAGACTTTGCAGACCTCAGCCAGCTTCCTAAATCTGGCATTATTCCTTTCTCGGTGGGTGCCCGCCAAAAGCGGGGTGCTGCTGGATTGGAGTAAATAGCCCTGGAACCTCTGAGGCACGGACATTCTAAATCCCTGGTGAGCCAGCGGAAGGGTGAGACTCTGTTGCCTGTTACATTTGTGTGTTTTGCTGGTTATGTGTTATGTGCCGTTAATTGTTTGGGGATCCAATAAAGTCTAATTATTGTGGTTCCCTCACCCTGTGTTGTCTGAGTAGTGTTACGCCCACGGTTGAGGAGGCCGGCGTTCAGTTGGGATGAGCCCTGAGCCACGCTGTCTTTCTAAAGGCGGCGGGTTTTAATGGACGAGAGCACCCACTGAGCCCCGTGTCTCCACACTTTACCTTTTATATTTTACCCCGAGCCAAAAAAAATTACACGAGCAATGAGCAGTGATGGCGCCGCGTCTGCGTGTTCTTATATGTCACCGTGACCAGAAGACGATGTTTGTCTTGTGTTACTGACGATAAGAGTCGTCCTGATCAGAGCGAAGCTGCAGAAATCTGATCTTATGTCCTCCCTCCACACTAATAAGTGACCATCATAAAGGATCTGACAAGCCGAATCTCCCAATGTCACCTGTACGAATGATGATTCCCCCTGTCATCTCCAGCTCCATCATAAAGACCCGGCACAACCGGAGCCGAGATCATCCAGAGAGCGACCAACAAGCATGGACGAGGACAAGAAGGAGACGACAAGAAGAATAACCGACCTCGCCCTACACATCATCTCCCTGCTGAGGGGAGAGGTAAACTCCTGTATATTCTATATTATCTGCTGAGTGGAGGGGTAAAGTCCTGTATATTCTATATTATCTGCTGAGTGGAGGGTAAACTCCTGTATATTCTATATTATCTGCTGAGTGGAGGGTAAACTCCTGTATATTCTATATTATCTGCTGAGTGGAGGGGTAAACTCCTGTATATTCTATATTATCTGATGAGTGGAGAGGTAAACTCCTGTATATTCTATATTATCTGCTGAGTGGAGGGTAAACTCCTGTATATTCTATATTATCTGCTGAGTGGAGGGTAAACTCCTGTATATTCTATATTATCTGCTGAGTGGAGAGGTAAACTCCTGTATATTCTATATTATCTGCTGAGTGGAGAGGTAAACTCCTGTATATTCTATATTATCTGCTGAAGAAAAAACAAAAAAGCAGCACCAAATGTGCACTACAGCACTAAACATTCCAAACTGTACTTATTTTAAAAATTTTGAGATTTTTGGCAAAAAATTGCAATTTCTTGAGCTGCTTCGCCACGTCACGGCAAATCTCATTTGAAGCAGTCCTACACTAAAATATTTTTATAAAATGTGCCATACGGCCTGAGTGGAGAGGTAAACTCCTGTATATTCTATATTATCTGCTGAGGGGAGGGGTAAACTCCTGTATATTCTATATTATCTGCTGAGTGGAGAGGTAAACTCCTCTATATTCTATATTATCTGCTGAGTGGAGGGTAAACTCCTGTATATTCTATATTATCTGCTGAGTGGAGGGTAAACTCCTGTATATTCTATATTATCTGCTGAGTGGAGAGGTAAACTCCTGTATATTCTATATTATCTGCTGAGTGGAGGGTAAACTCCTGTATATTCTATATTATCTGAGTGGAGGGGTAAACTCCTGTATATTCTATATTATCTGCTGAGTGGAGGGGTAAACTCCTGTATATTCTATATTATCTGCTGAGTGGAGGGTAAACTCCTGTATATTCTATATTATCTGCTGAGTGGAGGGTAAACTCCTGTATATTCTATATTATCTGCTGAGTGGAGGGTAAACTCCTGTATATTCTATATTATCTGCTGAGTGGAGGGTAAACTCCTGTATATTCTATATTATCTGCTGAGTGGAGAGGTAAACTCCTGTATATTCTATATTATCTGCTGAGTGGAGGGTAAACTCCTGTATATTCTATATTATCTGCTGAGTGGAGGGTAAACTCCTGTATATTCTATATTATCTGCTGAGTGGAGGGGTAAACTCCTGTATATTCTATATTATCTGCTGAGTGGAGGGGTAAACTCCTGTATATTCTATATTATCTGCTGAGTGGAGGGTAAACTCCTGTATATTCTATATTATCTGCTGAGTGGAGGGTAAACTCCTGTATATTCTATATTATCTGCTGAGTGGAGAGGTAAACTCCTGTATATTCTATATTATCTGCTGAGTGGAGGGTAAACTCCTGTATATTCTATATTATCTGCTGAGTGGAGGGTAAACTCCTGTATATTCTATATTATCTGCTGAGTGGAGGGGTAAACTCCTGTATATTCTATATTATCTGCTGAGTGGAGGGGTAAACTCCTGTATATTCTATATTATCTGCTGAGTGGAGGGGTAAACTCCTGTATATTCTATATTATCTGCTGAGTGGAGAGGTAAACTCCTGTATATTCTATATTATCTGCTGAGTGGAGAGGTAAACTCCTGTATATTCTATATTATCTGCTGAGTGGAGAGGTAAGGTGTGATGGTGTGATATGGTGGGTTTTGTATGATTTTAGGAGTGTTGTTCCTCTGTATTATTCTGTGTAGAGCATTATTCACATTGGTCAGTCAGCATCTGCAGTCTGGATGTGTCCCTGCCTCTTGATGATCTTTTGCTTTAGTGATGGGCAGTCCGGTTCTTTTTGGTGATCCGGTTCCCATGGCTCCGCTCACCAAAAAGAGCCGGCTCTTTCAGATCGTTCTCGGCTCCTTATTAAATATGGGTTCACCCCAGGTGAACACATATTTAAGATTATAGTAACGCTGCCAAAACCCCACCCACCCGCGACTAAAATCCGCCCACTTACAAGTGACCAATTAGATTGTTGAGTAGGCGGAGTTTAGCCACGGGTGGGCAGGGTTTCAGCGGCGAAAAGAGCCGTTTCGAGATTTTAGTGGCTCTCATTAGTGATCCGGCTCCTGTCGGTAACAGCAGGGAGCCGGATCTTTGTGTCGGATCGTTCACGACCAACACATCACTATTCTGCTGACATTTCCTGATTGTCTATTCATGAGTCCTGTGCTCTCAAAATATTGAAAATCACCCCCTGTAGTGCCTCCTTCCCTAAGTCTTGGGGATGGGGGGTGTAACCATCCAACCTGTCTGCCCACCCCTGGATATGGGGATTGGGCCTGAGGAGGACAAGGAGACAGTAAGATTCATTCTTTGTTAGACGCTGATGCTGCAGCCAGGTCCCCAGAGAGACTTGGAGACATTCTAAATACCCTGGAAAAGAGACATCCATAGGATTGTGACTCTCATCACCCCTGCCATTTATCCTGTTAGAGGGAAATCGGTGTATTCCACGCAAACACAGGAAAACAATGTTATTCTCTTTATTCTTTTTTTTTTTTTTTTTTTTTTTTTTTTTTTTTTTTAAAACAATAGATTTTTATTGATTTTCAAGTTATTCAGGTGAACGCGTTTCAGAGATCACGGTCTCCTTCATCAGAACATCAAAGAACAGTTGTCCTGATGAAGGAGACGGTCATCTCAGAAATGTGTTGACCAAAATAAAGAGATGAAATTCCCATTGTTTTGCTGTGGTGATAGCGCGGCATACACCCGATCTCCCTCTAATACGTTATTGTCCTTCTACCCGGGGCTGCGGCTGCCGGCATTTACAATGTGAATTCATGAGTTCTGACTGGCACATCCCTAATAGTGGAGTGCGATTTTCTAATTTTATATCTGTTACCTTACCGGGTAAGACCCTATTTTGCGCTTCTGTTCCACAGTTTTTACCTTGGGTCCATTTTTCCTGTTACTGGACTATGTCCGTGTTCCTGGACTATTTCACTCCAAACCCAAAAGAAACACCACGAAAAATACTAATTTATATAGTGATATATATAAAAAATAGATTAATCTTAATGTTAGGGTGAACTCTTAACCAGAGATCACTTGTTGCCTACTGTCTGGCTTAATTGGTGTAGACCAAGTGCATGCGTAAAGAATTCACACCAGACACAGTCAAATGGGAAATCTCTTCTTGATCACGGTAAAAATGGCAGCCAAGAGCACAGGGGAAATCATGCGTCCTGTTGATATAGGCGAGGGGCGTACACAAGTTCAAATATGCCCAATTAGTGGGACAGTTCATGGGCTAGCCAATGGGGAGATCTGTGTTGCTATTGATGGGCGGGTCTGACTTGAGTGGATGAATCCATGGTGATGGGAGGGACGTCATCTGGTGGATCCAATGATGGTAGGGTCTGTGATGTCATCGGGGGCCATCTTGGGTTTCTCTGAAGACTGACTGGCTTATTGTACACACTTCTCCAGTGCTCTATGTCCAGAGGTTAATCAAGTATTTCATCTTATGGCTCTCCTCAACACCACAAGCATACAGAAAAACAAATATGGTGCAGATTCCGTATCTAGGGCATTGTTGGCCTGGTCCCCCCACAAATTGTCCCTTCTTTGCCACTGAGGTTAGTTGAATTCACAGCTGACATCAACCCTATATGTTACCCCATTAGTTACCGCAGCAGGATGAGCGGAGTACAGCACCAGAATTGGCACATCTAATGGATGCTCCACTTCTGGGGTAGCTGTTTGCTGCTATTGTTAGGCTGTGAAGTTCAAATCACCCCCTATTCGTCCCATTGAAAATTAAAGGGTTAAAAATATAAAAAAAACATACCCCCATTTGGTATTGTCACATTCAGAAACGCCCGATCTATCAAAATATAAAATCATTTAATCTGATCGGTAAACAACTAGCGGCAAAAAAAGTCCAAACACCAAAATTACTTTTTTCGATCGCCACAGATTTTGCACAAAATGTGATAAAGGCGATCAAAACGTAGCATCTGCACAAACATGGTACCATTAAAAACATCAGCTGGAGACGCAAAAAATAAGCAGTCACAGAGCCATAGATCCCGAAATATGAGAACTAGAATTGAGCGATGTTCGAGGTTCGCCAATTTCATGTTCGAGTGATTTTGGGGGGTGCTCGAGATCGAACTCGAGCTTTTTACTAAAAGCTCGACAGTTCGAGTTACGTTCGAGAACGGTTCAAGCACCAAAAATCCTAGCTAGTTACTAGCTGGCTTTTCACTGTAATAGTGTGAGTCCATCTATGATTCACGCTATTATCAAATTTCAGCGTATAGTGTGGGGGGAGGACGCGGTTTAGATCTGTGTTGCTGAGTGCTAAGATAATGCCGATCGCCATTTTTTTTTTTTTTGCCTAACCGCGCGTGCATTGGGGCGGGCCAGGATGTCAGCCAATCACAGACACACACACAGCTAAGTGGATTTTTGCCAGGCAAGCAAGGGCATGTGTCATAGGCTGTGCATGTCACATGTCCTTGCCTTATATGATTCGGCCATTTTCCCCTTCGCCGCCATTATCTGCCTTCTGTGTGTGGGTGACAGTCACCGCTCACGCTGCTGCCGCCGATCCTGCTATGTGCGCTATAGACATAATGCAATCTACACAGCGCTTTAGGGATTAGGGACTGCTGGTTATTTCAGCCCTTTTCAGGGCTGATTTACAAGCGTTCATAGCCATAGCTGCTAGGCAGGTCCGTGCAAACGCTGTGTACGGCTTTAGATAACAGCGTCTGGCTACATCAGCTCAGGAAATTGCTTGCTGCATTTTTTCATTAGCAGGGATAGAAAGTGAGGCTTCCTTTCCTGTCCTGCTACACACAGAACCCGGGCACTCTACCCATCTGCCCAGTTTTGCCACGCTATTCTAATTGCAAACTGTGCTGCCACTGTTAGGGCCATACTAAAATTGTCTGGGATAGTCAGTGTTGGTTCTTCAGCTGTCAATAAAGCTAGACCCCCTCTGCAATTTACACCACCTCTCCATTTTTGCTACCACATTGCAAGTATCCAATCTTGTTGCTAACAAAATGAGTGGCAAAAGGACAGATGCTGGTGTCGCGGGCGGGGAGGAGGGTGTCAGCACTGCGCTCACCCCTCTGCTCGGATCCGGCTGCTGCTGCTCAGTGGTGGCTCGAGCTGTGGGCCGGATCCCGGGGGTCTCGAGCGGCGCTCCTCGCCCATGAGTGAAAGGGGATTGGGTTTTGGGATTTAGTCTATTGTCTGTGACGCCACCCACGGTTGTGGTGATTTGTTGGCACCACCGCTGCTCTGTATGGGGATCCCGGGAGTGATGGCGTGGAGCAGCAAGTTGTTGTGTTGCCCCTCCGTGGGTAGGGGTTGGTGATCCCGGGGCCCAGTGATGTGGTGGGAGATGCAGGGCCTGGTGGGCGCAGGGACGCGGGGGCAGCGCTGTGCCTTGCGGCACTGTGGTACTCACTCAGCCTGAGACGGTGACACAGTTCTCGGTAAACCACACGGCTGGAAAGACGGTTCCCACGGACGGCTGCACTTGCTTTCCCCAGTAGGTGACGGTGACGGTCCCTCTGTCCTGCACCTAAGTCGATGATGGTTGCGATGGGTTCCCACCGGTAACCCGCTCCCCGGCTTCAAGCTGGACCGAAGGAGCTCTACTCTTTGCCCGCAGGCGCTGGCCCTCAGAAACTGGTGCCCTGGCGGTGGCGGTGTCTCTGCTTTGATGGTTGGGCTGTTGCCTTCAATCGGGACTTGGTTGTTTGGAGACGGTCGTCCCCTTCACTGACGGATTTGGCAAATTATGGCGACTCCTAGCCTTGCCGGGGTCCAAGAGGCCACTGCCCTGGTGCTGACTGTCCTTCGTATACTGCTCCAGACCACCGGGTCACCACCCGTCCGCGGTCCTTCCAGCAACCTCCAAGCAGTCACCACTCCAGACAGTCACCGCCGTCGGCTGACCTTGCTGACACTGTCCTGGCACACAGCCGGACCAACTTCAGGCTTTACTTCTGTCACCTTTCACCTTACTTCAGCTCCTCTTACTTTCCTCTGTTACCACTTCACTTCCTTCCTTTCACTTTCACCTCCTAAACTCATCTGCTTGTTTACTCCTTCCACACTCAAGCTCTTCCCTGAGCTAACTGCCTGGTTCTTCCCGCCTCCAGAGCTGTGAACTCCTCGGTGGGCGGAGCCGACCGCCTGGCCCACCCCCTGGTGTGAACATCAGCCTCTGGAGGAAGGCAACAAGCATTTTGGTAGCTTAGATGTGCCTAACTGGGGTGTAGGGTGTGGTGGTGTGATGACCTGTGACCCCTGGCTTGCCCAGGGCGTCACATTCCCCCTTAACAAAATGCAGACCGTCCGCGGGCTGCCCGTCCAACACCGGTTTTATTTTCTGAAAAAGGTATAACATTGTAAAACGGTAACATATTTACATTTTTATTACTTCTTCCCATAACGGGAGGCACTTTACTTAAACGTTGCAAACTGTTCACGGTTACGGTTTCCGCTCTCTCCCACCCAAGTAACCTGGCCCTGATGCTGCCCCTAAAACCCAGGCAGCACCCCTTGACCCACAGTCCAGCGCACGTTACCCGAGCGGGATCTGTCCTTCCCCTCCAGAGGGTAGCCACCGGTTCCTGTGGTGGCTGGGCCCCAGCCGGCTCTACTGCGGGCCCTCCCTGCAACCTGCCTCTCCGGAGGTGGCAATGCGGAAACGGTAACGGTAAACAACTTATTTACATGCCACTTAACGTTTGTGGTTGCCCTGCAAGTTCACGGGCTTGTCCATAAGGAGTCCCTTATGCAACTTTTGAAACGTTCCCCACAGGGACAACGGTGCCGGCAACGGCCGGTTGCAAATCACTGTAGACAATCAGGTAAAACTTCGGTAATCATCTTATCATCATCTTTCAACTTGCAAAACTTAAACTCAGTTGTGGTCCCAACGGGGACTGCTGCAGCGGGCATCCGCTGCCCTTACTCCGGATAATCGGCTTCAGCTTCATCCGAGGGAGGGGGCGCGGCGCTCACTCGGGACTCCTGGCTGCCCCTTAGCTTAGCGTCCAGCGCGAACCACCCCCTCTCCCCACAGTGCCGGGTGTACTGCACGATGTCGCCCGGCATCAGGTTGCGGCCGGGATGCTCTTCAGGCAGGTGGGCATTCACATCCCGCCGGGCTATAAACACTTCGGCCTCCAGGCCTGGTTCAAATATAAACCCATAGCCCCGACGGACATCAAACCGCCTCACCTGCCCCACGTACAGCGGGCCCCGGACACGGAACGTGGCCTGGCGGAGATTCTCCTTCTCCCTTATCGCTCGGGCCACCAGCTCGGCCTTCTTTCTCTCCCGTTCACCGATCTCCAGGCCCAGTGGTACCGGCTCCCTATCCCAATATGGCGCTGCTGCGAGCTCCGGCGCACGGGTCGGGCCCCGCGGGACATCCTGGACATTGCCCACTGTCAGGAATCTGGGCGGCAGGTCCCGCGGTGTCTTGGCCTTGGGCGCTGCCTTGCAGCTACAACCCGGCGCCACCTCAGCCGAGGTGTGGGGGATGGGCACAGGGGCTTTCCGCTGCTGGGCCTTCGGCTCGGAGCGGGTCATCAGCTCCGGCTCAGGGGACTTTTCAGGGGATGCCTCCGGTTCAGTCTTTGGGACCTTCCATGGCAACACCTCCGGTCGACTCCGGCTCCGGCTACAGGTCGGCCCGCCTGGGCGGGGACGCTGGGTATTGCTACCGGTTGCGGTGGTAGCAGGCCTAATGGCGGGGTCACGGCCTCCGGGACGGGTGGCGAGGGAGGCAGCGGGGGGAGAGGGCTTGGACCGGGTCCCGCAGCCGCGATGACTGGCCCTTCAAGGGCATCGGGGCGTGGGACACTCACCCTCCCTTCCTCCGCTTCCTCCTCGCGTCTCCGCACGGCTGCTATAACGTCCGCCATGTCGGTCTCCCACTCCTCCATGAGGAGCTGCATCTTGACCTGCAGCCGTTGGTAGAGCTGCGCGGTCCGGATCTCCACCCACGCCGCGGTTCCAGGCGCGGGGGCTACGGTGTCGCGGGACGGCATCCACATGTTGCTGGCGGCTTTTCCCAGGAACAAGGTGTCTGCAGAGTCCTGGCGTCCCTGCTTTTATAGCTGCGCTCACATGCAGCCAGCCGCCACCGTGTCCCCCTTAGCTTCTCTTCAGCCACTCCTCTATCGGGGCGGGGTTTTGGCCTTCGCGCCTCTGCTACTCGAGAAGACGCTCGAGCGGGGACTTTTCGCGCCAAAGATGGCGGCTTCTGAAATTTTTCTGCCGGACACCTCCTATAAGGCCTCTAGCCTACTACCGTTACATTGACGATATTTTAATTATCTGGACAGAGTCTGAGGAGCAGCTGAAGACCTTCCATGAACAATTTAATCAGTTTCATCCCACCATCAACCTAACACTCAACTACTCCTGCACTGAAATCAACTTCTTGGACACCATCATTAAACTACGGAACAATGAAATAGAGACATCCCTGTACAAGAAGCCAATTGACCGTCCAACATACCTGAAATGGGACAGTTTTCATCCAAAACACATAAAAAACTCTATTGTATACAGCCAGGCTATCAGTTCATGTAATAGAAAAAATTCCAGCAACAAATCCATGGAAAAATCTTCATTAAAAATTCATATTTTATTAACATAAACTGTTTTATAAGTTTTTGATAATCAACTGCCCCAGCAGAGGACGCGTTTCGAACGACACAGTTCTTAATCCGTCTCTCTGGATAAGCGGTCTCCGGCAAGAAGCAGGTGAGCTGGACAAAGTAATTTTGGATGTTTCAGAGCCAGGCTATCAGGTACAATCGGATATGTTCCAACAGTACAGATAGAGACAATCACCTTGAGGGCCTCAGAAAGACCTTTCTGAATCAAGGCTACCACCCAAGAACAATTGAAAACCAGATTATAAGAGCCACCAGAATATCAAGAAACCATCTCCTACATTATAAAACTAAAAGAAGAAAACAACCGGGTCCCTCTTGTAATCACCTACAATCCACATCTGGAGGTGTTTAGAGGAGCTGCACGGAAACTACAACCATTACTGCAAAAAGATGCCCGGTTAAAATCTATTTTTTCCAGACCCCCCACTTCTGTGTTTTAGACAGCCCCCAAATCTAAGAAGCATCATTGTCAGAAGCTCCCTGTCCTCTCCAACACCAACAGGAACATTTCCCTGCAACCAGAAAAAATGTAAGACCTGTCCATTAATATTGACAACGGACAAGATAAAGATTCCCAGATCACATCAGGACTACAAGATCCCAGGTACCTTCAGCTGCACCACAACCAATGGGGTGTACTTAATTATATGTACCAAATGTCCAGCTGGGGGTCTGTATGTAGGGGAGACCGGACAACGGCTCAGAACAAGGATGAATTCTCACCGCCACACAATTAGAGAAAAAAGGATGGATCTACCTGTGGCCAAACATTTTTGTTACTCAGACCACAGCATCATGGACATGAAATTGCTGGTATTGAAAGGAAACTTCAAGTCCCAGAGAGATAGGAGACTATGGGTGTACTAACTTATGATGACCTTTGACACATTCAGAGCAAGAATGAATGTGTCTCATGGATTCATGTCTTTTTACATCAGTTAAAAGATGTGGTCCTCTGACCATCCGAGCGTGTCACAGCCCGGACCAGACCCTTATCAGAGGACAATAAAACTTTCACACTGAACTGCAGCAGTATTTTTGGCCACAACAGTTTGCCCCCTGCCATAGAGATAGTTCTGTTTTATATAACTTGGTTGGGTTTTTGTTTTTTTTTACTGCCCCATTCTATGTCCTGTTGTGTATAAATATGTGACTCTTCAGATTTTGTGTTATACCATGCCTGATGAAGAGACCTGAGTAGTCTCGAAAGCTTGCAATTATTACCATCTTTTCAGTTAGCCATTAAAAGATATCAACCACTGAGGACTTTAGTTCTTTTAAACAATTTTTTTATCTCTACTGGCTAACACGGTACAAAGATATATTTTACTTGTATTGGAAATAAGAGTCACACAGCGGAGGAGTTGTGGTCATCTCTTGCGAGCGAGTTTCGTAAATGGTTGTCTCTACTCAACCTGAGGCCAGAGAAGGCCGTGTGCGACAATGCTGCAAACCTGGGTGCGGCCCTATGCCTGGGCAAGGTGGCACACGTGCCTTCTATGGCTCACGTGTTGAACCTTGTTGTCCAGCAATTTTTAACCCACTATCCCGGCCTAAATGGGCTTCTACACAGGGCAAGGTCACTCTCTGCTCACTTCTGCCATTCAAGCGCCGCAGCTGACCGACTTGCATCGCTCCAGAACTCATTTGGCCTGCCGGTTCATCGCCTGAAATGCGATGTCGACATGCTGGAATTCGACTCTCCACATGTTACAGTGACTGTGGCAGCACCGCCGAGCCCTGGTGCAATACGTTATGACGTATAGCCTGGGTCAACGAGTTGCAGAGGTGGGGCAGATCACGCTGCTGGAGTGGTCTCAGATCAAGGACCTATGCACCCTTCTGCTCAGTTTCGACATGGCGATGAATGTTTAGCGCTGACAATGCCATTATCAGCATGACAATTCCAGTCATTTACATGCTGGCGCACACGCTAAACACTATTCGGAGTCAGGGGGTGGGACAAGAAGAAGGGGAGGAAGTACAGGAGGATTCATATGCGCAAGGGATACCAACATTTACAAGGTCCAGACGTTCATCATCAGGCATGGGACGGTGGGGGAGAGGGATTAACAAGGGCACATGGCAGCAGCCAAAATGTTGAAGAAGGTGCAGGAGACCAGGAAGAAATGGAGGACGAATGATCGATGGGCATGGAAGACTCAGCAGATGAGGAAGACCTTGGTCAAATTTCGGTTGAACGAGGTTGGGGTAGATGTCAGAGGAAGAAAGCACGGTTATCACCTCGCCGCCACAAACACAGCAAGGACTTGGTCCGCATGGATGCGCAAGACACATGAGCGCCTTCTTGCTGCACTACCTACAACATGACCCTCGGATTGTCCGAATTAGAAGTAATGATGACTACTGGCTTGCCACACTTAGATCCCCGGTACAAGTCCAAATTTTGTGAAACAATTCTAGCCATAGAAAGGGACGCACGTATGCAGGAGTATCAGCAGAAGCTGTTACGGAATCTTAGCTCGGCTTTTCCACCAAAGACCAGTGGTGCACGGAGTGAATCTCCCAGTTGTAACTTGACAAACATGGGACTGTCTCATCAACAACAGTCTTACCGTACCAGCAGCATCGTATCTGGTGCTGGGAATAGCAATTTTATTGAATAGTTTCATAATTTTTTTAGACCATCCAATGCAAGGCCACAAGAGACAACAAGTCTGACACATAGTCAACGGCTGGAGAGGATGATACAGGAGTATCTCCAAATGAACATCGATGCCATGACTTTGCAACTGGAGCCTTGCTCATTTTGGGCTTCAAATCTTGAAAAATGGCCAGAGCTCTCCAGTTACGCCTTGGAGATTTTGTCGTGTCCAGCTGCCAGCGTTGTCTCTGAACGTGTCTTCAGTGCTGCTGGGTGTGTGCTGACAGATAAGCGCACGCGCCTGTCCAGTGACAATGTGGACAGACTAACGTTCATCAAGATGAACAAGTCATGGATCCGAAAGACTTTACTACCCCTGTGTCATCCTGGGGAGAGTAAAGGCTTGTGGATTTGGAATGTGCTTGATGCAAATGTACCTGTCAAGTTTATAATTGGGACACAAGTGATGCCACTGAAGTGGTGTCTGTGGGGCCCAATTTTTGGAAAAAAGGGAGACTCTGCTTGGAGTCCGCTTGCTGTGTTTTACATGATTTTAGAAGGGCGTGCCATGCCTATATCTGTGTCTCCTCTTTTTCTTCATCCAGCTGTTTTGTTTTCGCATGCGTATATGTCCTTGTCACTTTCCCATGTGTTTGTGTTGTCTTGGGAGTTGTTTGTCATCTTTTGGACACCTTTGAAGGTGTTTTCTATGTGTTTTTATCTGTTTGTTCTTGCCTCCCATTGTTTTCAATGGGGTTCGAGAACCGAACTCGAGCCTCTAGAGGTTCGCTCATCTCTAAAGAGAACGCTACGGGGCATGGAAAATTGTACAAAAAGTGCGCCTTTTTTTTTGCTTTTTTCAAACTTTTTTTAACCCCTTAGATAAAAGTAACCCTATAGATGTTTGGTATCTACAAACTAGTGCCGACCTGAGGCATCACCAGACACATCCGTTTTACCGTATAGTGAATAAAATATCCAAAAACAATCATGCAATTGCACTATTTTGACATTTTCCCCACCCTTGGAATTTTTTTTTATGTTTTCTAGTACTCTATACGGTAAAACTTATGGTTTTGTTTAAAAGTACTTGTCTCACAAAAAAACAAGCCGTCATATGGCAAGATTGATGAAAAAACGAAAAAAGTTACAGCTCTCAGAAGAAGGGGAGCAAAAAAACAGAAAATCGCGCTGGGGTGAAGGGATTAAGAAGCTATTTTAGGCTGAGTCAGGAGCTCCTCCTGCAAAGATAAAGCAAAACATCAAACCATCCGACATCGAGTGCAGCCCCTTTGTCAAATATAGTCCAAACCTGAAGAGTGATGTATGTTAATCACACATATAGGTAATGAGAATATCAGATAAGTCGCGGGCGGGGGCGCAGACCACAAGCAGGGGGGCTACTTGAGACACTCGGATCCGGGATCGTGGCTGTGGCTCGAGTGGCAGCCGGATCCGGGGCTCGTGCAGCAGCCCGTTGCCCACAACTGAATAAAGGGGTTATTTACAGGGGAGAGTTTGGCAGTGATGCCACCCGTGGGTTGCGGTGATAGTTGGTGACACCGCCGCTGCCTTGGTATGGAGTGCCCAGGGCTGATGGAGCAGGCCATCAGGATGGTATCCCCTCCACGGGTAGAGGAGGCATAGTCCTGGGGCCCAGGCGTAGGGGGAGTGGAATGCTGGGGCGCAGTTTGCAGGCCGGACCGCATGATACCGGTGTACTCACTGTTTGGAATAAATCACACAAAGTCCAGATAGTAGACCAGGTGCCGGATACCGGTAGCCTCTGGAGGGGTGTGCTCGGTTCCTGCACATCGGTGAGCAAAACAGGGGCCCTTCCTCCTGCACTCTAGTTTGGTGTCTCGTGTGTTGACTAGTCTGCATGGAACGGGAAAAGTCCACTCTCTGTGTCTTTGCTGTGGGAGCTGTTGCCCGTGAGATCTGACCCTTGAGATTTTTGCAGGCACTTGCAGACGCCCTATCTCCCACGTTTGGCTTCCATCTCGCTCTATCTAGGCTACAAGTGGGACAAGATCTGGAATCTTGTCCCCTGCTGGTAGATTGGAAAGGTGCTTTAAGCGGTCCTCGCCCTAGGGTCCAGGAACCCCGACTGTGCACGGCCTCCGGACCGGATTCCCGCTGTCGGTAACGGCGGGCTAAAACCCTCCCCCGGTCCAATTAAGGTCTCTTGCGACCGGATCTCTGACTTCTGTGGCCCTGCTCTGCCGTCTGCCACCTAGTCAGCTCAGGTAGTCCGGGAGCTACAACCCTCGACTACCACTTCACTCCTCTCACTTTCCCTCTCTGTTTAACACTGTCCAGACTCTAACTGACTTGTTCCCTCCCCGAACACCTCAGGACTCCTAGGTGGGCGTCACTGTCTGCCTGCCCCCCCCCCCCCACTGGTGTGTCCCTATTGTCCAGGGGGGTGACTAGGCTTTGTGGCTGGTATATGTACCTGTGTGCGGGGTTGTGTTGGTAGGACAAGGAGGAGAGAGTCCTGCATCTGGAAGATGGATGCAGTCTCCTGTGACAACCTGATTTTGTCAGGGCGTCACAAACACATAACAAATGTCTAATGTCCAGTGGTCTCTGTGATGACTCGGTCCATCACACCCGCAGAAGATGCTCCGTCTCCTCCAGGCAGTCACTTTTGTCTAGCAGCTGGTCAGCGATGTCCAGATGGGGGGGACCTCCTGTCCTGTTGGACCTGAACCTGAAACCATTGCTCTTTAGAGCGTAGAGGCATAGGGCCTTCCGGAGGTGACCAATCAGGTAGGTTGGTCAAGCGCAACTCAAAAGGCCCTAGGAATTTTGGGAGATCTCCCAATGATTGGAAGGTTGTTGACTTCCCATTCTTTTTTGCTGCAAGTTGAAAAGGGTATCCCCATCTGTATGGAATGTCTTTATCTTTAAGGGCTGCTAAAAGTGGTTTTTGTGCCTTGTGTAGTTGTAGGGTTCTGCGTGCCAGATCTGGAAGCACAGCCTGAGGAGTCCCTTGATATGAACCTGCTCCCTTATCTCTGCAGTGCCTCGGTATGGCTTATTTTCCTTTGTAGAAGTAGACCCTACATGTAACATCTCTTGGGCAGGAAGGGTCAGACTGTTTGGGGTCCAGAGCCCTGTGCATACGATCCAATTAGACCCGATGTTCAGGATCACGCCAAAGAAGGTCATTAAAATACTTTGGTGCCCAGGACTCCAGCTGTGCTGGTTCCACTGACTTATTAAGGCCTCTGATGGTCATTGTTGCGGCAGTGTCGATTTTCAATGTCTTTTAAATGGCTCATAATATCCTTTATTTGTATGGTATGCTCTGACATATGAGGTTCCATATGGGAAAACATCTGTTTCTGTGTGTCCTCCATATCCGCCATTTGATGACCCACTTCTTTGACTTCTGCCTGCAGACTAGACATGTCTTGTTTATGGAATATTTTCAGTTTCCCAAGTAGTGTCTACGTATTTCTTGTCTGGTCGGGATTGCTCTAATATGTGCCTTCCATTCCCACACCTCGTCCCCTCTGCACCTCTGTGTCTGGTCAGGCTCTGGGTGTTTGTTCCCTTCTCTCATGCGGCTCCAGGTCAGAGCACCTGAGCTGGGGCCCTGCTGTTCCTTGCTTGGTTGGCTGGGCATTGTGCTCTCTGGGGGAAGCAGTCCCGCTCCCCGGGGCCGCAGTCTCTCTGCGTGGAGGGGACAGACTAGGGCCTTGATGTGTCCTGGCAGGGGAGTGCTTGTAGGTCTGTGAGGGGCTAACTGGGATCTCTCTGCTGCCAACAGCTCAGGGGCCCTTTGAGTCTGCAGTTAGTCATCTGACCTACCTAGGAGTGCAACTGCTCCTTGTAAAGACTCCCGTATGGGATGCTGCTGCCCCTGTGTTCCCGTCAGTGACATCTTTGAAGGCGTGCTGCTACTGTCGCGGGCGGGGAGGGGACGCTGCGCTCACCTCGCTCGGGTCCGGCGCTGCTGTTACTGCTGCTTGGTGGCTCGAGCGGTGGGCTGGATCTAGGGACTCGAGCGGCGCTCCTCGCCCGTGAGTGAAAAGGGGATGGTTTGGTTTGGGGATGTTGTACGTGACGCCACCCACGGTTGTGGTGAGGTTGGGACACCACCGCTGCTCTGGACGGGGATCCCGGGAGCGATGACGGGGAGCAGCCGAGATGTTTTTCTCTCCCCTCCGTGGGTAGGGGGATTTGGTGGTCCCAGGGCCCGATAATGGTGACTGGAAGGTGGATGGCAGGGTTTGGTGAGGTGCAGGGTCGCGGGAGGGCAGCGCGGTGCCAGGCGGCACGATGGTACTCACTCAGCCAATGATGTAGACGGAGTCTCTGGTAAAACAAATGGCTGGATGGATGGGTCCCGCAGCCGGCTGCGATGGTCACTCCCGGTAGGTTGGCGGTGACTGTCTTTCCCTGCACCTGTGTTGTGTTGTCGGCTCCGATGGCTTCCCACCGGTAGCCCACTCCCCAGCGGTGTATTCGCCAGAGGAGCCCCTTTTTGCCCGCAGGCTCTGGCCCTGGGAACTCTAGCTGTGGCGGTAGCTGTATTTCCCTTCACGGTTGAGCGGTTGCCTTCAGTCTGGTCTTTGCTGCTGGGAAACTCCGGAGGTTCCCGTCGCTGACGGATTTGACCGGTTTACCGGCGACTTCAAGCCTGGTCGGGGTCCGTAGGCCCTGCCGAGTGATGCTGGCTTCTCTTCGCTCCCCGTTCCGGTACCGGCGGGCCACCGCCAGTCACCGGTCCTTACGGTTGTGCGTCAATCGGCCTCGCCTGCAGACGGTCACCACAGTCTGCCAACCTTGCTGTTTCAGTGCCCGGGCCACGTACCCGGACACGGCCAGTCTGCTCCACGACCACTTCCTCACTCTCCAACAACGACTACTCAAACTGTTCTCTTTTCCCGCCTCCAGGACTGTGAACTCCTCGATGGGTGGGGCCAACCACCTGGCTCCACCCCACCTGGTGTGGACATCAGCCCCTGGAGGGAGGCAACAAGGATTTGTGTGTGTGACTGCTGTGCCTAACCAGGGTGTGGGGTGTGTTGTTGTAGTACCTGTGACGTCCTGGCTTGTCCAGGGCGCCACACTACTCGGCGGCACCACTGTAGAGCCAAAGAAAAGGGCTAGGTCCGCTCCCTCACCCTCCGAGGTCGCCGCTTCTTATGGACCGTCGCTTCACTATGGGAACAGAAGTTTGAGTTTGATTTCTGGTGAGTGTTCTGTTGCGGGAATGCATGAGCGCCGTCTTCCTGCGTCTTATCCTGCCATCAGGTAGCCCCGCCCCTACTTAGGGCCCATTTGCCAGGAGAAGACAGGGCCCCAGGTATCCAGCTCGGCAACAGGTGCGGACCTGTATAGGGTCGGTGAGGGTGAGCTGCAGATTGTTGTCAGAGGCCATCACTTCCCCCTTTCCCTAGCAATAAGGCAGTCCTTCCTGTGTGTTGTCCTATAGGGCTGGTATGGCCTCTCTCCCTATACATGACATTGTGTAACATGGAGGTGTGAAGATCTCTATTGACTTTACTTAGTACAGTCATATGTTAAAGTTTGTGCACCCCTATTAATGTAACCTTTTTTCTTTATAACAATTTGGGTTTTTGCTATTTCAGTTTCATATATCTAAAAACTGATGGACTGAGTAATATTTCTGGATTGAAATGAGGTTTATTGTTCTAACAGAAAATGTGCAATCTGCATTTAAACAAAATTTGACCGGTGCATAAGTATGGGCACCCTTACCAATTTCTTGATTTGAACACTCCTAACTGCTTTTTACTGACTTAATGAAGCACTAAATTGGTTTTGTATCCTCATTGAGCTTTGAGCTTCATAGGCCGGTGTATCGAATCATGAGAAAAGGTATTTAAGGTGGCCACTTGCAAGTAGTTCTCCTATTTGAATCTCCTGTGAAGAGTGGCATCATGGGCTCCTCAAAACAACTCTCAAATGATCTGAAAACAAAGATTATTCAGCATAGTTGTTCAGGGGAAGGTACAAAAAGTTATCTGAGATTTAACCTGTCAGTTTCCACTGTGAGGAACATAGTAAGGAAATGAAGAACACAGGTACAGTTCTTGTTAAGCCTAGAAGTGGCAGGCCAAGAAAAATATCAGAAAGGCAGAGAAGAAGAATGGTGAGAACAGTCAAGGACAATCCACAGACCACCTCCAAAGACCTGCAGCATCATCTTGCTGCAGATGGTGTCACTGTGCATCTGTCAACAATACAGCGCACTTTATAAAAAAGCAAAAGAAAATATCATTACTTACAGCAAGATGGAATTGCAGCTGTATATTGCTCAGGCCAAAAGACTACTACTACTCCAGCAGGATACAGCTAAACCCCCACTAGGTGGAGGCAACACAGGTGCAGGTGGAGCCATTCACACGCACTTCCAAATATGGAGGAGGTGATGGCTGGATGGTAAAACTGCACACTGGTGGCTTGCATAGAGCACTGTTCACACTAGCAGACGCACAGTCACAAACCCGCAGCCTATTAGGTGACGCCCATACTATTAGATCAGGCGGGCTGCCAAGCCGTACCCCCACTGCGCGCTACGTAGGGACAGAAACTCTGATAGCAAGGCCTAACAAAAAGGGGCCTGGCTGTATCCTGTACAAAAAAGTTTTTGAGGTTTTTTGTTAGCGTTATGGCCATAAGACGTAAGCCTACAACCCTCGTCACGGGAACCTCATGCTTGTAGGTCCCTACACTACATATGATATAAAAAAGCAAAAAGAAAATATCATTACTTACAGCAAGATGGAATTGCAGCTGTATATTGCTCAGGCCAAAAGACTACTACTACTCCAGCAGGATACAGCTAAACCCCCACTAGGTGGAGGCAACACAGGTGCAGGTGGAGCCATTCACACGCACTTCCAAATATGGAGGAGGTGATGGCTGGATGGTAAAACTGCACACTGGTGGCTTGCATAGAGCACTGTTCACACTAGCAGACGCACAGTCACAAACCCGCAGCCTATTAGGTGACGCCCATACTATTAGATCAGGCGGGCTGCCAAGCCGTACCCCCACTGCGCGCTACGTAGGGACAGAAACTCTGATAGCAAGGCCTAACAAAAAGGGGCCTGGCTGTATCCTGTACAAAAAAGTTTTTGAGGTTTTTTGTTAGCGTTATGGCCATAAGACGTAAGCCTACAACCCTCGTCACGGGAACCTCATGCTTGTAGGTCCCTACACTACATATGATATAAAAAAGCAAAAAGAAAATATCATTACTTACAGCAAGATGGAATTGCAGCTGTATATTGCTCAGGCCAAAAGACTACTACTACTCCAGCAGGATACAGCTAAACCCCCACTAGGTGGAGGCAACACAGGTGCAGGTGGAGCCATTCACACGCACTTCCAAATATGGAGGAGGTGATGGCTGGATGGTAAAACTGCACACTGGTGGCTTGCATAGAGCACTGTTCACACTAGCAGACGCACAGTCACAAACCCGCAGCCTATTAGGTGACGCCCATACTATTAGATCAGGCGGGCTGCCAAGCCGTACCCCCACTGCGCGCTACGTAGGGACAGAAACTCTGATAGCAAGGCCTAACAAAAAGGGGCCTGACTGTATCCTGTACAAAAAAGTTTTTGAGGTTTTTTGTTAGCGTTATGGCCATAAGACGTAAGCCTACAACCCTCGTCACGGGAACCTCATGCTTGTAGGTCCCTACACTACATATGATATAAAAAAGCAAAAAGAAAATATCATTACTTACAGCAAGATGGAATTGCAGCTGTATATTGCTCAGGCCAAAAGACTACTACTACTCCAGCAGGATACAGCTAAACCCCCACTAGGTGGAGGCAACACAGGTGCAGGTGGAGCCATTCACACGCACTTCCAAATATGGAGGAGGTGATGGCTGGATGGTAAAACTGCACACTGGTGGCTTGCATAGAGCACTGTTCACACTAGCAGACGCACAGTCACAAACCCGCAGCCTATTAGGTGACGCCCATACTATTAGATCAGGCGGGCTGCCAAGCCGTACCCCCACTGCGCGCTACGTAGGGACAGAAACTCTGATAGCAAGGCCTAACAAAAAGGGGCCTGGCTGTATCCTGTACAAAAAAGTTTTTGAGGTTTTTTGTTAGCGTTATGGCCATAAGACGTAAGCCTACAACCCTCGTCACGGGAACCTCATGCTTGTAGGTCCCTACACTACATATGATATAAAAAAGCAAAAAGAAAATATCATTACTTACAGCAAGATGGAATTGCAGCTGTATATTGCTCAGGCCAAAAGACTACTACTACTCCAGCAGGATACAGCTAAACCCCCACTAGGTGGAGGCAACACAGGTGCAGGTGGAGCCATTCACACGCACTTCCAAATATGGAGGAGGTGATGGCTGGATGGTAATACTGCACACTGGTGGCTTGCATAGAGCACTGTTCACACTAGCAGACGCACAGTCACAAACCCGCAGCCTATTAGGTGACGCCCATACTATTAGATCAGGCGGGCTGCCAAGCCGTACCCCCACTGCGCGCTACGTAGGGACAGAAACTCTGATAGCAAGGCCTAACAAAAAGGGGCCTGGCTGTATCCTGTACAAAAAAGTTTTTGAGGTTTTTTGTTAGCGTTATGGCCATAAGACGTAAGCCTACAACCCTCGTCACGGGAACCTCATGCTTGTAGGTCCCTACACTACATATGATATAAAAAAGCAAAAAGAAAATATCATTACTTACAGCAAGATGGAATTGCAGCTGTATATTGCTCAGGCCAAAAGACTACTACTACTCCAGCAGGATACAGCTAAACCCCCACTAGGTGGAGGCAACACAGGTGCAGGTGGAGCCATTCACACGCACTTCCAAATATGGAGGAGGTGATGGCTGGATGGTAAAACTGCACACTGGTGGCTTGCATAGAGCACTGTTCACACTAGCAGACGCACAGTCACAAACCCGCAGCCTATTAGGTGACGCCCATACTATTAGATCAGGCGGGCTGCCAAGCCGTACCCCCACTGCGCGCTACGTAGGGACAGAAACTCTGATAGCAAGGCCTAACAAAAAGGGGCCTGGCTGTATCCTGTACAAAAAAGTTTTTGAGGTTTTTTGTTAGCGTTATGGCCATAAGACGTAAGCCTACAACCCTCGTCACGGGAACCTCATGCTTGTAGGTCCCTACACTACATATGATATAAAAAAGCAAAAAGAAAATATCATTACTTACAGCAAGATGGAATTGCAGCTGTATATTGCTCAGGCCAAAAGACTACTACTACTCCAGCAGGATACAGCTAAACCCCCACTAGGTGGAGGCAACACAGGTGCAGGTGGAGCCATTCACACGCACTTCCAAATATGGAGGAGGTGATGGCTGGATGGTAAAACTGCACACTGGTGGCTTGCATAGAGCACTGTTCACACTAGCAGACGCACAGTCACAAACCCGCAGCCTATTAGGTGACGCCCATACTATTAGATCAGGCGGGCTGCCAAGCCGTACCCCCACTGCGCGCTACGTAGGGACAGAAACTCTGATAGCAAGGCCTAACAAAAAGGGGCCTGGCTGTATCCTGTACAAAAAAGTTTTTGAGGTTTTTTGTTAGCGTTATGGCCATAAGACGTAAGCCTACAACCCTCGTCACGGGAACCTCATGCTTGTAGGTCCCTACACTACATATGATATAAAAAAGCAAAAAGAAAATATCATTACTTACAGCAAGATGGAATTGCAGCTGTATATTGCTCAGGCCAAAAGACTACTACTACTCCAGCAGGATACAGCTAAACCCCCACTAGGTGGAGGCAACACAGGTGCAGGTGGAGCCATTCACACGCACTTCCAAATATGGAGGAGGTGATGGCTGGATGGTAATACTGCACACTGGTGGCTTGCATAGAGCACTGTTCACACTAGCAGACGCACAGTCACAAACCCGCAGCCTATTAGGTGACGCCCATACTATTAGATCAGGCGGGCTGCCAAGCCGTACCCCCACTGCGCGCTACGTAGGGACAGAAACTCTGATAGCAAGGCCTAACAAAAAGGGGCCTGGCTGTATCCTGTACAAAAAAGTTTTTGAGGTTTTTTGTTAGCGTTATGGCCATAAGACGTAAGCCTACAACCCTCGTCACGGGAACCTCATGCTTGTAGGTCCCTACACTACATATGATATAAAAAAGCAAAAAGAAAATATCATTACTTACAGCAAGATGGAATTGCAGCTGTATATTGCTCAGGCCAAAAGACTACTACTACTCCAGCAGGATACAGCTAAACCCCCACTAGGTGGAGGCAACACAGGTGCAGGTGGAGCCATTCACACGCACTTCCAAATATGGAGGAGGTGATGGCTGGATGGTAAAACTGCACACTGGTGGCTTGCATAGAGCACTGTTCACACTAGCAGACGCACAGTCACAAACCCGCAGCCTATTAGGTGACGCCCATACTATTAGATCAGGCGGGCTGCCAAGCCGTACCCCCACTGCGCGCTACGTAGGGACAGAAACTCTGATAGCAAGGCCTAACAAAAAGGGGCCTGGCTGTATCCTGTACAAAAAAGTTTTTGAGGTTTTTTGTTAGCGTTATGGCCATAAGACGTAAGCCTACAACCCTCGTCACGGGAACCTCATGCTTGTAGGTCCCTACACTACATATGATATAAAAAAGCAAAAAGAAAATATCATTACTTACAGCAAGATGGAATTGCAGCTGTATATTGCTCAGGCCAAAAGACTACTACTACTCCAGCAGGATACAGCTAAACCCCCACTAGGTGGAGGCAACACAGGTGCAGGTGGAGCCATTCACACGCACTTCCAAATATGGAGGAGGTGATGGCTGGATGGTAAAACTGCACACTGGTGGCTTGCATAGAGCACTGTTCACACTAGCAGACGCACAGTCACAAACCCGCAGCCTATTAGGTGACGCCCATACTATTAGATCAGGCGGGCTGCCAAGCCGTACCCCCACTGCGCGCTACGTAGGGACAGAAACTCTGATAGCAAGGCCTAACAAAAAGGGGCCTGGCTGTATCCTGTACAAAAAAGTTTTTGAGGTTTTTTGTTAGCGTTATGGCCATAAGACGTAAGCCTACAACCCTCGTCACGGGAACCTCATGCTTGTAGGTCCCTACACTACATATGATATAAAAAAGCAAAAAGAAAATATCATTACTTACAGCAAGATGGAATTGCAGCTGTATATTGCTCAGGCCAAAAGACTACTACTACTCCAGCAGGATACAGCTAAACCCCCACTAGGTGGAGGCAACACAGGTGCAGGTGGAGCCATTCACACGCACTTCCAAATATGGAGGAGGTGATGGCTGGATGGTAAAACTGCACACTGGTGGCTTGCATAGAGCACTGTTCACACTAGCAGACGCACAGTCACAAACCCGCAGCCTATTAGGTGACGCCCATACTATTAGATCAGGCGGGCTGCCAAGCCGTACCCCCACTGCGCGCTACGTAGGGACAGAAACTCTGATAGCAAGGCCTAACAAAAAGGGGCCTGGCTGTATCCTGTACAAAAAAGTTTTTGAGGTTTTTTGTTAGCGTTCTGGCCATAAGACGTAAGCCTACAACCCTCGTCACGGGAACCTCATGCTTGTAGGTCCCTACACTACATATGATATAAAAAAGCAAAAAGAAAATATCATTACTTACAGCAAGATGGAATTGCAGCTGTATATTGCTCAGGCCAAAAGACTACTACTACTCCAGCAGGATACAGCTAAACCCCCACTAGGTGGAGGCAACACAGGTGCAGGTAGAGCCATTCACACGCACTTCCAAATATGGAGGAGGTGATGGCTGGATGGTAAAACTGCACACTGGTGGCTTGCATAGAGCACTGTTCACACTAGCAGACGCACAGTCACAAACCCGCAGCCTATTAGGTGACGCCCATACTATTAGATCAGGCGGGCTGCCAAGCCGTACCCCCACTGCGCGCTACGTAGGGACAGAAACTCTGATAGCAAGGCCTAACAAAAAGGGGCCTGGCTGTATCCTGTACAAAAAAGTTTTTGAGGTTTTTTGTTAGCGTTATGGCCATAAGACGTAAGCCTACAACCCTCGTCACGGGAACCTCATGCTTGTAGGTCCCTACACTACATATGATATAAAGAAGCAAAAAGAAAATATCATTACTTACAGCAAGATGGAATTGCAGCTGTATATTGCTCAGGCCAAAAGACTACTACTACTCCAGCAGGATACAGCTAAACCCCCACTAGGTGGAGGCAACACAGGTGCAGGTGGAGCCATTCACACGCACTTCCAAATATGGAGGAGGTGATGGCTGGATGGTAAAACTGCACACTGGTGGCTTGCATAGAGCACTGTTCACACTAGCAGACGCACAGTCACAAACCCGCAGCCTATTAGGTGACGCCCATACTATTAGATCAGGCGGGCTGCCAAGCCGTACCCCCACTGCGCGCTACGTAGGGACAGAAACTCTGATAGCAAGGCCTAACAAAAAGGGGCCTGGCTGTATCCTGTACAAAAAAGTTTTTGAGGTTTTTTGTTAGCGTTATGGCCATAAGACGTAAGCCTACAACCCTCGTCACGGGAACCTCATGCTTGTAGGTCCCTACACTACATATGATATAAAAAAGCAAAAAGAAAATATCATTACTTACAGCAAGATGGAATTGCAGCTGTATATTGCTCAGGCCAAAAGACTACTACTACTCCAGCAGGATACAGCTAAACCCCCACTAGGTGGAGGCAACACAGGTGCAGGTGGAGCCATTCACACGCACTTCCAAATATGGAGGAGGTGATGGCTGGATGGTAAAACTGCACACTGGTGGCTTGCATAGAGCACTGTTCACACTAGCAGACGCACAGTCACAAACCCGCAGCCTATTAGGTGACGCCCATACTATTAGATCAGGCGGGCTGCCAAGCCGTACCCCCACTGCGCGCTACGTAGGGACAGAAACTCTGATAGCAAGGCCTAACAAAAAGGGGCCTGGCTGTATCCTGTACAAAAAAGTTTTTGAGGTTTTTTGTTAGCGTTATGGCCATAAGACGTAAGCCTACAACCCTCGTCACGGGAACCTCATGCTTGTAGGTCCCTACACTACATATGATATAAAAAAGCAAAAAGAAAATATCATTACTTACAGCAAGATGGAATTGCAGCTGTATATTGCTCAGGCCAAAAGACTACTACTAATCCAGCAGGATACAGCTAAACCCCCACTAGGTGGAGGCAACACAGGTGCAGGTGGAGCCATTCACACGCACTTCCAAATATGGAGGAGGTGATGGCTGGATGGTAAAACTGCACACTGGTGGCTTGCATAGAGCACTGTTCACACTAGCAGACGCACAGTCACAAACCCGCAGCCTATTAGGTGACGCCCATACTATTAGATCAGGCGGGCTGCCAAGCCGTACCCCCACTGCGCGCTACGTAGGGACAGAAACTCTGATAGCAAGGCCTAACAAAAAGGGGCCTGGCTGTATCCTGTACAAAAGTTTTTGAGGTTTTTTGTTAGCGTTATGGCCATAAGACGTAAGCCTACAACCCTCGTCACGGGAACCTCATGCTTGTAGGTCCCTACACTACATATGATATAAAAAAGCAAAAAGAAAATATCATTACTTACAGCAAGATGGAATTGCAGCTGTATATTGCTCAGGCCAAAAGACTACTACTACTCCAGCAGGATACAGCTAAACCCCCACTAGGTGGAGGCAACACAGGTGCAGGTGGAGCCATTCACACGCACTTCCAAATATGGAGGAGGTGATGGCTGGATGGTAAAACTGCACACTGGTGGCTTGCATAGAGCACTGTTCACACTAGCAGACGCACAGTCACAAACCCGCAGCCTATTAGGTGACGCCCATACTATTAGATCAGGCGGGCTGCCAAGCCGTACCCCCACTGCGCGCTACGTAGGGACAGAAACTCTGATAGCAAGGCCTAACAAAAAGGGGCCTGGCTGTATCCTGTACAAAAAAGTTTTTGAGGTTTTTTGTTAGCGTTATGGCCATAAGACGTAAGCCTACAACCCTCGTCACGGGAACCTCATGCTTGTAGGTCCCTACACTACATATGATATAAAAAAGCAAAAAGAAAATATCATTACTTACAGCAAGATGGAATTACAGCTGTATATTGCTCAGGCCAAAAGACTACTACTACTCCAGCAGGATACAGCTAAACCCCCACTAGGTGGAGGCAACACAGGTGCAGGTGGAGCCATTCACACGCACTTCCAAATATGGAGGAGGTGATGGCTGGATGGTAAAACTGCACACTGGTGGCTTGCATAGAGCACTGTTCACACTAGCAGACGCACAGTCACAAACCCGCAGCCTATTAGGTGACGCCCATACTATTAGATCAGGCGGGCTGCCAAGCCGTACCCCCACTGCGCGCTACGTAGGGACAGAAACTCTGATAGCAAGGCCTAACAAAAAGGGGCCTGGCTGTATCCTGTACAAAAAAGTTTTTGAGGTTTTTTGTTAGCGTTATGGCCATAAGACGTAAGCCTACAACCCTCGTCACGGGAACCTCATGCTTGTAGGTCCCTACACTACATATGATATAAAAAAGCAAAAAGAAAATATCATTACTTACAGCAAGATGGAATTGCAGCTGTATATTGCTCAGGCCAAAAGACTACTACTACTCCAGCAGGATACAGCTAAACCCCCACTAGGTGGAGGCAACACAGGTGCAGGTGGAGCCATTCACACGCACTTCCAAATATGGAGGAGGTGATGGCTGGATGGTAAAACTGCACACTGGTGGCTTGCATAGAGCACTGTTCACACTAGCAGACGCACAGTCACAAACCCGCAGCCTATTAGGTGACGCCCATACTATTAGATCAGGCGGGCTGCCAAGCCGTACCCCCACTGCGCGCTACGTAGGGACAGAAACTCTGATAGCAAGGCCTAACAAAAAGGGGCCTGGCTGTATCCTGTACAAAAAAGTTTTTGAGGTTTTTTGTTAGCGTTATGGCCATAAGACGTAAGCCTACAACCCTCGTCACGGGAACCTCATGCTTGTAGGTCCCTACACTACATATGATATAAAAAAGCAAAAAGAAAATATCATTACTTACAGCAAGATGGAATTGCAGCTGTATATTGCTCAGGCCAAAAGACTACTACTACTCCAGCAGGATACAGCTAAACCCCCACTAGGTGGAGGCAACACAGGTGCAGGTGGAGCCATTCACACGCACTTCCAAATATGGAGGAGGTGATGGCTGGATGGTAAAACTGCACACTGGTGGCTTGCATAGAGCACTGTTCACACTAGCAGACGCACAGTCACAAACCCGCAGCCTATTAGGTGACGCCCATACTATTAGATCAGGCGGGCTGCCAAGCCGTACCCCCACTGCGCGCTACGTAGGGACAGAAACTCTGATAGCAAGGCCTAACAAAAAGGGGCCTGGCTGTATCCTGTACAAAAAAGTTTTTGAGGTTTTTTGTTAGCGTTCTGGCCATAAGACGTAAGCCTACAACCCTCGTCACGGGAACCTCATGCTTGTAGGTCCCTACACTACATATGATATAAAAAAGCAAAAAGAAAATATCATTACTTACAGCAAGATGGAATTGCAGCTGTATATTGCTCAGGCCAAAAGACTACTACTACTCCAGCAGGATACAGCTAAACCCCCACTAGGTGGAGGCAACACAGGTGCAGGTGGAGCCATTCACACGCACTTCCAAATATGGAGGAGGTGATGGCTGGATGGTAAAACTGCACACTGGTGGCTTGCATAGAGCACTGTTCACACTAGCAGACGCACAGTCACAAACCCGCAGCCTATTAGGTGACGCCCATACTATTAGATCAGGCGGGCTGCCAAGCCGTACCCCCACTGCGCGCTACGTAGGGACAGAAACTCTGATAGCAAGGCCTAACAAAAAGGGGCCTGGCTGTATCCTGTACAAAAAAGTTTTTGAGGTTTTTTGTTAGCGTTCTGGCCATAAGACGTAAGCCTACAACCCTCGTCACGGGAACCTCATGCTTGTAGGTCCCTACACTACATATGATATAAAAAAGCAAAAAGAAAATATCATTACTTACAGCAAGATGGAATTGCAGCTGTATATTGCTCAGGCCAAAAGACTACTACTACTCCAGCAGGATACAGCTAAACCCCCACTAGGTGGAGGCAACACAGGTGCAGGTGGAGCCATTCACACGCACTTCCAAATATGGAGGAGGTGATGGCTGGATGGTAAAACTGCACACTGGTGGCTTGCATAGAGCACTGTTCACACTAGCAGACGCACAGTCACAAACCCGCAGCCTATTAGGTGACGCCCATACTATTAGATCAGGCGGGCTGCCAAGCCGTACCCCCACTGCGCGCTACGTAGGGACAGAAACTCTGATAGCAAGGCCTAACAAAAAGGGGCCTGGCTGTATCCTGTACAAAAAAGTTTTTGAGGTTTTTTGTTAGCGTTATGGCCATAAGACGTAAGCCTACAACCCTCGTCACGGGAACCTCATGCTTGTAGGTCCCTACACTACATATGATATAAAAAAGCAAAAAGAAAATATCATTACTTACAGCAAGATGGAATTGCAGCTGTATATTGCTCAGGCCAAAAGACTACTACTACTCCAGCAGGATACAGCTAAACCCCCACTAGGTGGAGGCAACACAGGTGCAGGTGGAGCCATTCACACGCACTTCCAAATATGGAGGAGGTGATGGCTGGATGGTAAAACTGCACACTGGTGGCTTGCATAGAGCACTGTTCACACTAGCAGACGCACAGTCACAAACCCGCAGCCTATTAGGTGACGCCCATACTATTAGATCAGGCGGGCTGCCAAGCCGTACCCCCACTGCGCGCTACGTAGGGACAGAAACTCTGATAGCAAGGCCTAACAAAAAGGGGCCTGGCTGTATCCTGTACAAAAAAGTTTTTGAGGTTTTTTGTTAGCGTTATGGCCATAAGACGTAAGCCTACAACCCTCGTCACGGGAACCTCATGCTTGTAGGTCCCTACACTACATATGATATAAAAAAGCAAAAAGAAAATATCATTACTTACAGCAAGATGGAATTGCAGCTGTATATTGCTCAGGCCAAAAGACTACTACTACTCCAGCAGGATACAGCTAAACCCCCACTAGGTGGAGGCAACACAGGTGCAGGTGGAGCCATTCACACGCACTTCCAAATATGGAGGAGGTGATGGCTGGATGGTAAAACTGCACACTGGTGGCTTGCATAGAGCACTGTTCACACTAGCAGACGCACAGTCACAAACCCGCAGCCTATTAGGTGACGCCCATACTATTAGATCAGGCGGGCTGCCAAGCCGTACCCCCACTGCGCGCTACGTAGGGACAGAAACTCTGATAGCAAGGCCTAACAAAAAGGGGCCTGGCTGTATCCTGTACAAAAAAGTTTTTGAGGTTTTTTGTTAGCGTTCTGGCCATAAGACGTAAGCCTACAACCCTCGTCACGGGAACCTCATGCTTGTAGGTCCCTACACTACATATGATATAAAAAAGCAAAAAGAAAATATCATTACTTACAGCAAGATGGAATTGCAGCTGTATATTGCTCAGGCCAAAAGACTACTACTACTCCAGCAGGATACAGCTAAACCCCCACTAGGTGGAGGCAACACAGGTGCAGGTGGAGCCATTCACACGCACTTCCAAATATGGAGGAGGTGATGGCTGGATGGTAAAACTGCACACTGGTGGCTTGCATAGAGCACTGTTCACACTAGCAGACGCACAGTCACAAACCCGCAGCCTATTAGGTGACGCCCATACTATTAGATCAGGCGGGCTGCCAAGCCGTACCCCCACTGCGCGCTACGTAGGGACAGAAACTCTGATAGCAAGGCCTAACAAAAAGGGGCCTGGCTGTATCCTGTACAAAAAAGTTTTTGAGGTTTTTTGTTAGCGTTATGGCCATAAGACGTAAGCCTACAACCCTCGTCACGGGAACCTCATGCTTGTAGGTCCCTACACTACATATGATATAAAAAAGCAAAAAGAAAATATCATTACTTACAGCAAGATGGAATTGCAGCTGTATATTGCTCAGGCCAAAAGACTACTACTACTCCAGCAGGATACAGCTAAACCCCCACTAGGTGGAGGCAACACAGGTGCAGGTGGAGCCATTCACACGCACTTCCAAATATGGAGGAGGTGATGGCTGGATGGTAAAACTGCACACTGGTGGCTTGCATAGAGCACTGTTCACACTAGCAGACGCACAGTCACAAACCCGCAGCCTATTAGGTGACGCCCATACTATTAGATCAGGCGGGCTGCCAAGCCGTACCCCCACTGCGCGCTACGTAGGGACAGAAACTCTGATAGCAAGGCCTAACAAAAAGGGGCCTGGCTGTATCCTGTACAAAAAAGTTTTTGAGGTTTTTTGTTAGCGTTATGGCCATAAGACGTAAGCCTACAACCCTCGTCACGGGAACCTCATGCTTGTAGGTCCCTACACTACATATGATATAAAAAAGCAAAAAGAAAATATCATTACTTACAGCAAGATGGAATTGCAGCTGTATATTGCTCAGGCCAAAAGACTACTACTACTCCAGCAGGATACAGCTAAACCCCCACTAGGTGGAGGCAACACAGGTGCAGGTGGAGCCATTCACACGCACTTCCAAATATGGAGGAGGTGATGGCTGGATGGTAAAACTGCACACTGGTGGCTTGCATAGAGCACTGTTCACACTAGCAGACGCACAGTCACAAACCCGCAGCCTATTAGGTGACGCCCATACTATTAGATCAGGCGGGCTGCCAAGCCGTACCCCCACTGCGCGCTACGTAGGGACAGAAACTCTGATAGCAAGGCCTAACAAAAAGGGGCCTGGCTGTATCCTGTACAAAAAAGTTTTTGAGGTTTTTTGTTAGCGTTATGGCCATAAGACGTAAGCCTACAACCCTCGTCACGGGAACCTCATGCTTGTAGGTCCCTACACTACATATGATATAAAAAAGCAAAAAGAAAATATCATTACTTACAGCAAGATGGAATTGCAGCTGTATATTGCTCAGGCCAAAAGACTACTACTACTCCAGCAGGATACAGCTAAACCCCCACTAGGTGGAGGCAACACAGGTGCAGGTGGAGCCATTCACACGCACTTCCAAATATGGAGGAGGTGATGGCTGGATGGTAAAACTGCACACTGGTGGCTTGCATAGAGCACTGTTCACACTAGCAGACGCACAGTCACAAACCCGCAGCCTATTAGGTGACGCCCATACTATTAGATCAGGCGGGCTGCCAAGCCGTACCCCCACTGCGCGCTACGTAGGGACAGAAACTCTGATAGCAAGGCCTAACAAAAAGGGGCCTGGCTGTATCCTGTACAAAAAAGTTTTTGAGGTTTTTTGTTAGCGTTATGGCCATAAGACGTAAGCCTACAACCCTCGTCACGGGAACCTCATGCTTGTAGGTCCCTACACTACATATGATATAAAAAAGCAAAAAGAAAATATCATTACTTACAGCAAGATGGAATTGCAGCTGTATATTGCTCAGGCCAAAAGACTACTACTACTCCAGCAGGATACAGCTAAACCCCCACTAGGTGGAGGCAACACAGGTGCAGGTGGAGCCATTCACACGCACTTCCAAATATGGAGGAGGTGATGGCTGGATGGTAAAACTGCACACTGGTGGCTTGCATAGAGCACTGTTCACACTAGCAGACGCACAGTCACAAACCCGCAGCCTATTAGGTGACGCCCATACTATTAGATCAGGCGGGCTGCCAAGCCGTACCCCCACTGCGCGCTACGTAGGGACAGAAACTCTGATAGCAAGGCCTAACAAAAAGGGGCCTGGCTGTATCCTGTACAAAAAAGTTTTTGAGGTTTTTTGTTAGCGTTCTGGCCATAAGACGTAAGCCTACAACCCTCGTCACGGGAACCTCATGCTTGTAGGTCCCTACACTACATATGATATAAAAAAGCAAAAAGAAAATATCATTACTTACAGCAAGATGGAATTGCAGCTGTATATTGCTCAGGCCAAAAGACTACTACTACTCCAGCAGGATACAGCTAAACCCCCACTAGGTGGAGGCAACACAGGTGCAGGTGGAGCCATTCACACGCACTTCCAAATATGGAGGAGGTGATGGCTGGATGGTAAAACTGCACACTGGTGGCTTGCATAGAGCACTGTTCACACTAGCAGACGCACAGTCACAAACCCGCAGCCTATTAGGTGACGCCCATACTATTAGATCAGGCGGGCTGCCAAGCCGTACCCCCACTGCGCGCTACGTAGGGACAGAAACTCTGATAGCAAGGCCTAACAAAAAGGGGCCTGGCTGTATCCTGTACAAAAAAGTTTTTGAGGTTTTTTGTTAGCGTTATGGCCATAAGACGTAAGCCTACAACCCTCGTCACGGGAACCTCATGCTTGTAGGTCCCTACACTACATATGATATAAAAAAGCAAAAAGAAAATATCATTACTTACAGCAAGATGGAATTGCAGCTGTATATTGCTCAGGCCAAAAGACTACTACTACTCCAGCAGGATACAGCTAAACCCCCACTAGGTGGAGGCAACACAGGTGCAGGTGGAGCCATTCACACGCACTTCCAAATATGGAGGAGGTGATGGCTGGATGGTAAAACTGCACACTGGTGGCTTGCATAGAGCACTGTTCACACTAGCAGACGCACAGTCACAAACCCGCAGCCTATTAGGTGACGCCCATACTATTAGATCAGGCGGGCTGCCAAGCCGTACCCCCACTGCGCGCTACGTAGGGACAGAAACTCTGATAGCAAGGCCTAACAAAAAGGGGCCTGGCTGTATCCTGTACAAAAAAGTTTTTGAGGTTTTTTGTTAGCGTTATGGCCATAAGACGTAAGCCTACAACCCTCGTCACGGGAACCTCATGCTTGTAGGTCCCTACACTACATATGATATAAAAAAGCAAAAAGAAAATATCATTACTTACAGCAAGATGGAATTGCAGCTGTATATTGCTCAGGCCAAAAGACTACTACTACTCCAGCAGGATACAGCTAAACCCCCACTAGGTGGAGGCAACACAGGTGCAGGTGGAGCCATTCACACGCACTTCCAAATATGGAGGAGGTGATGGCTGGATGGTAAAACTGCACACTGGTGGCTTGCATAGAGCACTGTTCACACTAGCAGACGCACAGTCACAAACCCGCAGCCTATTAGGTGACGCCCATACTATTAGATCAGGCGGGCTGCCAAGCCGTACCCCCACTGCGCGCTACGTAGGGACAGAAACTCTGATAGCAAGGCCTAACAAAAAGGGGCCTGGCTGTATCCTGTACAAAAAAGTTTTTGAGGTTTTTTGTTAGCGTTATGGCCATAAGACGTAAGCCTACAACCCTCGTCACGGGAACCTCATGCTTGTAGGTCCCTACACTACATATGATATAAAAAAGCAAAAAGAAAATATCATTACTTACAGCAAGATGGAATTGCAGCTGTATATTGCTCAGGCCAAAAGACTACTACTACTCCAGCAGGATACAGCTAAACCCCCACTAGGTGGAGGCAACACAGGTGCAGGTGGAGCCATTCACACGCACTTCCAAATATGGAGGAGGTGATGGCTGGATGGTAAAACTGCACACTGGTGGCTTGCATAGAGCACTGTTCACACTAGCAGACGCACAGTCACAAACCCGCAGCCTATTAGGTGACGCCCATACTATTAGATCAGGCGGGCTGCCAAGCCGTACCCCCACTGCGCGCTACGTAGGGACAGAAACTCTGATAGCAAGGCCTAACAAAAAGGGGCCTGGCTGTATCCTGTACAAAAAAGTTTTTGAGGTTTTTTGTTAGCGTTATGGCCATAAGACGTAAGCCTACAACCCTCGTCACGGGAACCTCATGCTTGTAGGTCCCTACACTACATATGATATAAAAAAGCAAAAAGAAAATATCATTACTTACAGCAAGATGGAATTGCAGCTGTATATTGCTCAGGCCAAAAGACTACTACTACTCCAGCAGGATACAGCTAAACCCCCACTAGGTGGAGGCAACACAGGTGCAGGTGGAGCCATTCACACGCACTTCCAAATATGGAGGAGGTGATGGCTGGATGGTAAAACTGCACACTGGTGGCTTGCATAGAGCACTGTTCACACTAGCAGACGCACAGTCACAAACCCGCAGCCTATTAGGTGACGCCCATACTATTAGATCAGGCGGGCTGCCAAGCCGTACCCCCACTGCGCGCTACGTAGGGACAGAAACTCTGATAGCAAGGCCTAACAAAAAGGGGCCTGGCTGTATCCTGTACAAAAAAGTTTTTGAGGTTTTTTGTTAGCGTTATGGCCATAAGACGTAAGCCTACAACCCTCGTCACGGGAACCTCATGCTTGTAGGTCCCTACACTACATATGATATAAAAAAGCAAAAAGAAAATATCATTACTTACAGCAAGATGGAATTGCAGCTGTATATTGCTCAGGCCAAAAGACTACTACTACTCCAGCAGGATACAGCTAAACCCCCACTAGGTGGAGGCAACACAGGTGCAGGTGGAGCCATTCACACGCACTTCCAAATATGGAGGAGGTGATGGCTGGATGGTAAAACTGCACACTGGTGGCTTGCATAGAGCACTGTTCACACTAGCAGACGCACAGTCACAAACCCGCAGCCTATTAGGTGACGCCCATACTATTAGATCAGGCGGGCTGCCAAGCCGTACCCCCACTGCGCGCTACGTAGGGACAGAAACTCTGATAGCAAGGCCTAACAAAAAGGGGCCTGGCTGTATCCTGTACAAAAAAGTTTTTGAGGTTTTTTGTTAGCGTTCTGGCCATAAGACGTAAGCCTACAACCCTCGTCACGGGAACCTCATGCTTGTAGGTCCCTACACTACATATGATATAAAAAAGCAAAAAGAAAATATCATTACTTACAGCAAGATGGAATTGCAGCTGTATATTGCTCAGGCCAAAAGACTACTACTACTCCAGCAGGATACAGCTAAACCCCCACTAGGTGGAGGCAACACAGGTGCAGGTGGAGCCATTCACACGCACTTCCAAATATGGAGGAGGTGATGGCTGGATGGTAAAACTGCACACTGGTGGCTTGCATAGAGCACTGTTCACACTAGCAGACGCACAGTCACAAACCCGCAGCCTATTAGGTGACGCCCATACTATTAGATCAGGCGGGCTGCCAAGCCGTACCCCCACTGCGCGCTACGTAGGGACAGAAACTCTGATAGCAAGGCCTAACAAAAAGGGGCCTGGCTGTATCCTGTACAAAAAAGTTTTTGAGGTTTTTTGTTAGCGTTATGGCCATAAGACGTAAGCCTACAACCCTCGTCACGGGAACCTCATGCTTGTAGGTCCCTACACTACATATGATATAAAAAAGCAAAAAGAAAATATCATTACTTACAGCAAGATGGAATTGCAGCTGTATATTGCTCAGGCCAAAAGACTACTACTACTCCAGCAGGATACAGCTAAACCCCCACTAGGTGGAGGCAACACAGGTGCAGGTGGAGCCATTCACACGCACTTCCAAATATGGAGGAGGTGATGGCTGGATGGTAAAACTGCACACTGGTGGCTTGCATAGAGCACTGTTCACACTAGCAGACGCACAGTCACAAACCCGCAGCCTATTAGGTGACGCCCATACTATTAGATCAGGCGGGCTGCCAAGCCGTACCCCCACTGCGCGCTACGTAGGGACAGAAACTCTGATAGCAAGGCCTAACAAAAAGGGGCCTGGCTGTATCCTGTACAAAAAAGTTTTTGAGGTTTTTTGTTAGCGTTATGGCCATAAGACGTAAGCCTACAACCCTCGTCACGGGAACCTCATGCTTGTAGGTCCCTACACTACATATGATATAAAAAAGCAAAAAGAAAATATCATTACTTACAGCAAGATGGAATTGCAGCTGTATATTGCTCAGGCCAAAAGACTACTACTACTCCAGCAGGATACAGCTAAACCCCCACTAGGTGGAGGCAACACAGGTGCAGGTGGAGCCATTCACACGCACTTCCAAATATGGAGGAGGTGATGGCTGGATGGTAAAACTGCACACTGGTGGCTTGCATAGAGCACTGTTCACACTAGCAGACGCACAGTCACAAACCCGCAGCCTATTAGGTGACGCCCATACTATTAGATCAGGCGGGCTGCCAAGCCGTACCCCCACTGCGCGCTACGTAGGGACAGAAACTCTGATAGCAAGGCCTAACAAAAAGGGGCCTGGCTGTATCCTGTACAAAAAAGTTTTTGAGGTTTTTTGTTAGCGTTATGGCCATAAGACGTAAGCCTACAACCCTCGTCACGGGAACCTCATGCTTGTAGGTCCCTACACTACATATGATATAAAAAAGCAAAAAGAAAATATCATTACTTACAGCAAGATGGAATTGCAGCTGTATATTGCTCAGGCCAAAAGACTACTACTACTCCAGCAGGATACAGCTAAACCCCCACTAGGTGGAGGCAACACAGGTGCAGGTGGAGCCATTCACACGCACTTCCAAATATGGAGGAGGTGATGGCTGGATGGTAAAACTGCACACTGGTGGCTTGCATAGAGCACTGTTCACACTAGCAGACGCACAGTCACAAACCCGCAGCCTATTAGGTGACGCCCATACTATTAGATCAGGCGGGCTGCCAAGCCGTACCCCCACTGCGCGCTACGTAGGGACAGAAACTCTGATAGCAAGGCCTAACAAAAAGGGGCCTGGCTGTATCCTGTACAAAAAAGTTTTTGAGGTTTTTTGTTAGCGTTCTGGCCATAAGACGTAAGCCTACAACCCTCGTCACGGGAACCTCATGCTTGTAGGTCCCTACACTACATATGATATAAAAAAGCAAAAAGAAAATATCATTACTTACAGCAAGATGGAATTGCAGCTGTATATTGCTCAGGCCAAAAGACTACTACTACTCCAGCAGGATACAGCTAAACCCCCACTAGGTGGAGGCAACACAGGTGCAGGTGGAGCCATTCACACGCACTTCCAAATATGGAGGAGGTGATGGCTGGATGGTAAAACTGCACACTGGTGGCTTGCATAGAGCACTGTTCACACTAGCAGACGCACAGTCACAAACCCGCAGCCTATTAGGTGACGCCCATACTATTAGATCAGGCGGGCTGCCAAGCCGTACCCCCACTGCGCGCTACGTAGGGACAGAAACTCTGATAGCAAGGCCTAACAAAAAGGGGCCTGGCTGTATCCTGTACAAAAAAGTTTTTGAGGTTTTTTGTTAGCGTTATGGCCATAAGACGTAAGCCTACAACCCTCGTCACGGGAACCTCATGCTTGTAGGTCCCTACACTACATATGATATAAAAAAGCAAAAAGAAAATATCATTACTTACAGCAAGATGGAATTGCAGCTGTATATTGCTCAGGCCAAAAGACTACTACTACTCCAGCAGGATACAGCTAAACCCCCACTAGGTGGAGGCAACACAGGTGCAGGTGGAGCCATTCACACGCACTTCCAAATATGGAGGAGGTGATGGCTGGATGGTAAAACTGCACACTGGTGGCTTGCATAGAGCACTGTTCACACTAGCAGACGCACAGTCACAAACCCGCAGCCTATTAGGTGACGCCCATACTATTAGATCAGGCGGGCTGCCAAGCCGTATCCCCACTGCGCGCTACGTAGGGACAGAAACTCTGATAGCAAGGCCTAACAAAAAGGGGCCTGGCTGTATCCTGTACAAAAAAGTTTTTGAGGTTTTTTGTTAGCGTTATGGCCATAAGACGTAAGCCTACAACCCTCGTCACGGGAACCTCATGCTTGTAGGTCCCTACACTACATATGATATAAAAAAGCAAAAAGAAAATATCATTACTTACAGCAAGATGGAATTGCAGCTGTATATTGCTCAGGCCAAAAGACTACTACTACTCCAGCAGGATACAGCTAAACCCCCACTAGGTGGAGGCAACACAGGTGCAGGTGGAGCCATTCACACGCACTTCCAAATATGGAGGAGGTGATGGCTGGATGGTAAAACTGCACACTGGTGGCTTGCATAGAGCACTGTTCACACTAGCAGACGCACAGTCACAAACCCGCAGCCTATTAGGTGACGCCCATACTATTAGATCAGGCGGGCTGCCAAGCCGTACCCCCACTGCGCGCTACGTAGGGACAGAAACTCTGATAGCAAGGCCTAACAAAAAGGGGCCTGGCTGTATCCTGTACAAAAAAGTTTTTGAGGTTTTTTGTTAGCGTTATGGCCATAAGACGTAAGCCTACAACCCTCGTCACGGGAACCTCATGCTTGTAGGTCCCTACACTACATATGATATAAAAAAGCAAAAAGAAAATATCATTACTTACAGCAAGATGGAATTGCAGCTGTATATTGCTCAGGCCAAAAGACTACTACTACTCCAGCAGGATACAGCTAAACCCCCACTAGGTGGAGGCAACACAGGTGCAGGTGGAGCCATTCACACGCACATCCAAATATGGAGGAGGTGATGGCTGGATGGTAATACTGCACACTGGTGGCTTGCATAGAGCACTGTTCACACTAGCAGACGCACAGTCACAAACCCGCAGCCTATTAGGTGACGCCCATACTATTAGATCAGGCGGGCTGCCAAGCCGTACCCCCACTGCGCGCTACGTAGGGACAGAAACTCTGATAGCAAGGCCTAACAAAAAGGGGCCTGGCTGTATCCTGTACAAAAAAGTTTTTGAGGTTTTTTGTTAGCGTTATGGCCATAAGACGTAAGCCTACAACCCTCGTCACGGGAACCTCATGCTTGTAGGTCCCTACACTACATATGATATAAAAAAGCAAAAAGAAAATATCATTACTTACAGCAAGATGGAATTGCAGCTGTATATTGCTCAGGCCAAAAGACTACTACTACTCCAGCAGGATACAGCTAAACCCCCACTAGGTGGAGGCAACACAGGTGCAGGTGGAGCCATTCACACGCACTTCCAAATATGGAGGAGGTGATGGCTGGATGGTAAAACTGCACACTGGTGGCTTGCATAGAGCACTGTTCACACTAGCAGACGCACAGTCACAAACCCGCAGCCTATTAGGTGACGCCCATACTATTAGATCAGGCGGGCTGCCAAGCCGTACCCCCACTGCGCGCTACGTAGGGACAGAAACTCTGATAGCAAGGCCTAACAAAAAGGGGCCTGGCTGTATCCTGTACAAAAAAGTTTTTGAGGTTTTTTGTTAGCGTTATGGCCATAAGACGTAAGCCTACAACCCTCGTCACGGGAACCTCATGCTTGTAGGTCCCTACACTACATATGATATAAAAAAGCAAAAAGAAAATATCATTACTTACAGCAAGATGGAATTGCAGCTGTATATTGCTCAGGCCAAAAGACTACTACTACTCCAGCAGGATACAGCTAAACCCCCACTAGGTGGAGGCAACACAGGTGCAGGTGGAGCCATTCACACGCACTTCCAAATATGGAGGAGGTGATGGCTGGATGGTAAAACTGCACACTGGTGGCTTGCATAGAGCACTGTTCACACTAGCAGACGCACAGTCACAAACCCGCAGCCTATTAGGTGACGCCCATACTATTAGATCAGGCGGGCTGCCAAGCCGTACCCCCACTGCGCGCTACGTAGGGACAGAAACTCTGATAGCAAGGCCTAACAAAAAGGGGCCTGGCTGTATCCTGTACAAAAAAGTTTTTGAGGTTTTTTGTTAGCGTTCTGGCCATAAGACGTAAGCCTACAACCCTCGTCACGGGAACCTCATGCTTGTAGGTCCCTACACTACATATGATATAAAAAAGCAAAAAGAAAATATCATTACTTACAGCAAGATGGAATTGCAGCTGTATATTGCTCAGGCCAAAAGACTACTACTACTCCAGCAGGATACAGCTAAACCCCCACTAGGTGGAGGCAACACAGGTGCAGGTGGAGCCATTCACACGCACTTCCAAATATGGAGGAGGTGATGGCTGGATGGTAAAACTGCACACTGGTGGCTTGCATAGAGCACTGTTCACACTAGCAGACGCACAGTCACAAACCCGCAGCCTATTAGGTGACGCCCATACTATTAGATCAGGCGGGCTGCCAAGCCGTACCCCCACTGCGCGCTACGTAGGGACAGAAACTCTGATAGCAAGGCCTAACAAAAAGGGGCCTGGCTGTATCCTGTACAAAAAAGTTTTTGAGGTTTTTTGTTAGCGTTATGGCCATAAGACGTAAGCCTACAACCCTCGTCACGGGAACCTCATGCTTGTAGGTCCCTACACTACATATGATATAAAAAAGCAAAAAGAAAATATCATTACTTACAGCAAGATGGAATTGCAGCTGTATATTGCTCAGGCCAAAAGACTACTACTACTCCAGCAGGATACAGCTAAACCCCCACTAGGTGGAGGCAACACAGGTGCAGGTGGAGCCATTCACACGCACTTCCAAATATGGAGGAGGTGATGGCTGGATGGTAAAACTGCACACTGGTGGCTTGCATAGAGCACTGTTCACACTAGCAGACGCACAGTCACAAACCCGCAGCCTATTAGGTGACGCCCATACTATTAGATCAGGCGGGCTGCCAAGCCGTACCCCCACTGCGCGCTACGTAGGGACAGAAACTCTGATAGCAAGGCCTAACAAAAAGGGGCCTGGCTGTATCCTGTACAAAAAAGTTTTTGAGGTTTTTTGTTAGTGTTATGGCCATAAGACGTAAGCCTACAACCCTCGTCACGGGAACCTCATGCTTGTAGGTCCCTACACTACATATGATATAAAAAAGCAAAAAGAAAATATCATTACTTACAGCAAGATGGAATTGCAGCTGTATATTGCTCAGGCCAAAAGACTACTACTACTCCAGCAGGATACAGCTAAACCCCCACTAGGTGGAGGCAACACAGGTGCAGGTGGAGCCATTCACACGCACTTCCAAATATGGAGGAGGTGATGGCTGGATGGTAAAACTGCACACTGGTGGCTTGCATAGAGCACTGTTCACACTAGCAGACGCACAGTCACAAACCCGCAGCCTATTAGGTGACGCCCATACTATTAGATCAGGCGGGCTGCCAAGCCGTACCCCCACTGCGCGCTACGTAGGGACAGAAACTCTGATAGCAAGGCCTAACAAAAAGGGGCCTGGCTGTATCCTGTACAAAAAAGTTTTTGAGGTTTTTTGTTAGCGTTCTGGCCATAAGACGTAAGCCTACAACCCTCGTCACGGGAACCTCATGCTTGTAGGTCCCTACACTACATATGATATAAAAAAGCAAAAAGAAAATATCATTACTTACAGCAAGATGGAATTGCAGCTGTATATTGCTCAGGCCAAAAGACTACTACTACTCCAGCAGGATACAGCTAAACCCCCACTAGGTGGAGGCAACACAGGTGCAGGTGGAGCCATTCACACGCACTTCCAAATATGGAGGAGGTGATGGCTGGATGGTAAAACTGCACACTGGTGGCTTGCATAGAGCACTGTTCACACTAGCAGACGCACAGTCACAAACCCGCAGCCTATTAGGTGACGCCCATACTATTAGATCAGGCGGGCTGCCAAGCCGTACCCCCACTGCGCGCTACGTAGGGACAGAAACTCTGATAGCAAGGCCTAACAAAAAGGGGCCTGGCTGTATCCTGTACAAAAAAGTTTTTGAGGTTTTTTGTTAGCGTTATGGCCATAAGACGTAAGCCTACAACCCTCGTCACGGGAACCTCATGCTTGTAGGTCCCTACACTACATATGATATAAAAAAGCAAAAAGAAAATATCATTACTTACAGCAAGATGGAATTGCAGCTGTATATTGCTCAGGCCAAAAGACTACTACTACTCCAGCAGGATACAGCTAAACCCCCACTAGGTGGAGGCAACACAGGTGCAGGTGGAGCCATTCACACGCACTTCCAAATATGGAGGAGGTGATGGCTGGATGGTAAAACTGCACACTGGTGGCTTGCATAGAGCACTGTTCACACTAGCAGACGCACAGTCACAAACCCGCAGCCTATTAGGTGACGCCCATACTATTAGATCAGGCGGGCTGCCAAGCCGTATCCCCACTGCGCGCTACGTAGGGACAGAAACTCTGATAGCAAGGCCTAACAAAAAGGGGCCTGGCTGTATCCTGTACAAAAAAGTTTTTGAGGTTTTTTGTTAGCGTTATGGCCATAAGACGTAAGCCTACAACCCTCGTCACGGGAACCTCATGCTTGTAGGTCCCTACACTACATATGATATAAAAAAGCAAAAAGAAAATATCATTACTTACAGCAAGATGGAATTGCAGCTGTATATTGCTCAGGCCAAAAGACTACTACTACTCCAGCAGGATACAGCTAAACCCCCACTAGGTGGAGGCAACACAGGTGCAGGTGGAGCCATTCACACGCACTTCCAAATATGGAGGAGGTGATGGCTGGATGGTAAAACTGCACACTGGTGGCTTGCATAGAGCACTGTTCACACTAGCAGACGCACAGTCACAAACCCGCAGCCTATTAGGTGACGCCCATACTATTAGATCAGGCGGGCTGCCAAGCCGTACCCCCACTGCGCGCTACGTAGGGACAGAAACTCTGATAGCAAGGCCTAACAAAAAGGGGCCTGGCTGTATCCTGTACAAAAAAGTTTTTGAGGTTTTTTGTTAGCGTTATGGCCATAAGACGTAAGCCTACAACCCTCGTCACGGGAACCTCATGCTTGTAGGTCCCTACACTACATATGATATAAAAAAGCAAAAAGAAAATATCATTACTTACAGCAAGATGGAATTGCAGCTGTATATTGCTCAGGCCAAAAGACTACTACTACTCCAGCAGGATACAGCTAAACCCCCACTAGGTGGAGGCAACACAGGTGCAGGTGGAGCCATTCACACGCACTTCCAAATATGGAGGAGGTGATGGCTGGATGGTAAAACTGCACACTGGTGGCTTGCATAGAGCACTGTTCACACTAGCAGACGCACAGTCACAAACCCGCAGCCTATTAGGTGACGCCCATACTATTAGATCAGGCGGGCTGCCAAGCCGTACCCCCACTGCGCGCTACGTAGGGACAGAAACTCTGATAGCAAGGCCTAACAAAAAGGGGCCTGGCTGTATCCTGTACAAAAAAGTTTTTGAGGTTTTTTGTTAGCGTTATGGCCATAAGACGTAAGCCTACAACCCTCGTCACGGGAACCTCATGCTTGTAGGTCCCTACACTACATATGATATAAAAAAGCAAAAAGAAAATATCATTACTTACAGCAAGATGGAATTGCAGCTGTATATTGCTCAGGCCAAAAGACTACTACTACTCCAGCAGGATACAGCTAAACCCCCACTAGGTGGAGGCAACACAGGTGCAGGTGGAGCCATTCACACGCACTTCCAAATATGGAGGAGGTGATGGCTGGATGGTAAAACTGCACACTGGTGGCTTGCATAGAGCACTGTTCACACTAGCAGACGCACAGTCACAAACCCGCAGCCTATTAGGTGACGCCCATACTATTAGATCAGGCGGGCTGCCAAGCCGTACCCCCACTGCGCGCTACGTAGGGACAGAAACTCTGATAGCAAGGCCTAACAAAAAGGGGCCTGGCTGTATCCTGTACAAAAAAGTTTTTGAGGTTTTTTGTTAGCGTTATGGCCATAAGACGTAAGCCTACAACCCTCGTCACGGGAACCTCATGCTTGTAGGTCCCTACACTACATATGATATAAAAAAGCAAAAAGAAAATATCATTACTTACAGCAAGATGGAATTGCAGCTGTATATTGCTCAGGCCAAAAGACTACTACTACTCCAGCAGGATACAGCTAAACCCCCACTAGGTGGAGGCAACACAGGTGCAGGTGGAGCCATTCACACGCACTTCCAAATATGGAGGAGGTGATGGCTGGATGGTAAAACTGCACACTGGTGGCTTGCATAGAGCACTGTTCACACTAGCAGACGCACAGTCACAAACCCGCAGCCTATTAGGTGACGCCCATACTATTAGATCAGGCGGGCTGCCAAGCCGTACCCCCACTGCGCGCTACGTAGGGACAGAAACTCTGATAGCAAGGCCTAACAAAAAGGGGCCTGGCTGTATCCTGTACAAAAAAGTTTTTGAGGTTTTTTGTTAGTGTTATGGCCATAAGACGTAAGCCTACAACCCTCGTCACGGGAACCTCATGCTTGTAGGTCCCTACACTACATATGATATAAAAAAGCAAAAAGAAAATATCATTACTTACAGCAAGATGGAATTGCAGCTGTATATTGCTCAGGCCAAAAGACTACTACTACTCCAGCAGGATACAGCTAAACCCCCACTAGGTGGAGGCAACACAGGTGCAGGTGGAGCCATTCACACGCACTTCCAAATATGGAGGAGGTGATGGCTGGATGGTAAAACTGCACACTGGTGGCTTGCATAGAGCACTGTTCACACTAGCAGACGCACAGTCACAAACCCGCAGCCTATTAGGTGACGCCCATACTATTAGATCAGGCGGGCTGCCAAGCCGTACCCCCACTGCGCGCTACGTAGGGACAGAAACTCTGATAGCAAGGCCTAACAAAAAGGGGCCTGGCTGTATCCTGTACAAAAAAGTTTTTGAGGTTTTTTGTTAGCGTTATGGCCATAAGACGTAAGCCTACAACCCTCGTCACGGGAACCTCATGCTTGTAGGTCCCTACACTACATATGATATAAAAAAGCAAAAAGAAAATATCATTACTTACAGCAAGATGGAATTGCAGCTGTATATTGCTCAGGCCAAAAGACTACTACTACTCCAGCAGGATACAGCTAAACCCCCACTAGGTGGAGGCAACACAGGTGCAGGTGGAGCCATTCACACGCACTTCCAAATATGGAGGAGGTGATGGCTGGATGGTAAAACTGCACACTGGTGGCTTGCATAGAGCACTGTTCACACTAGCAGACGCACAGTCACAAACCCGCAGCCTATTAGGTGACGCCCATACTATTAGATCAGGCGGGCTGCCAAGCCGTACCCCCACTGCGCGCTACGTAGGGACAGAAACTCTGATAGCAAGGCCTAACAAAAAGGGGCCTGGCTGTATCCTGTACAAAAAAGTTTTTGAGGTTTTTTGTTAGCGTTATGGCCATAAGACGTAAGCCTACAACCCTCGTCACGGGAACCTCATGCTTGTAGGTCCCTACACTACATATGATATAAAAAAGCAAAAAGAAAATATCATTACTTACAGCAAGATGGAATTGCAGCTGTATATTGCTCAGGCCAAAAGACTACTACTACTCCAGCAGGATACAGCTAAACCCCCACTAGGTGGAGGCAACACAGGTGCAGGTGGAGCCATTCACACGCACTTCCAAATATGGAGGAGGTGATGGCTGGATGGTAAAACTGCACACTGGTGGCTTGCATAGAGCACTGTTCACACTAGCAGACGCACAGTCACAAACCCGCAGCCTATTAGGTGACGCCCATACTATTAGATCAGGCGGGCTGCCAAGCCGTACCCCCACTGCGCGCTACGTAGGGACAGAAACTCTGATAGCAAGGCCTAACAAAAAGGGGCCTGGCTGTATCCTGTACAAAAAAGTTTTTGAGGTTTTTTGTTAGCGTTCTGGCCATAAGACGTAAGCCTACAACCCTCGTCACGGGAACCTCATGCTTGTAGGTCCCTACACTACATATGATATAAAAAAGCAAAAAGAAAATATCATTACTTACAGCAAGATGGAATTGCAGCTGTATATTGCTCAGGCCAAAAGACTACTACTACTCCAGCAGGATACAGCTAAACCCCCACTAGGTGGAGGCAACACAGGTGCAGGTGGAGCCATTCACACGCACATCCAAATATGGAGGAGGTGATGGCTGGATGGTAATACTGCACACTGGTGGCTTGCATAGAGCACTGTTCACACTAGCAGACGCACAGTCACAAACCCGCAGCCTATTAGGTGACGCCCATACTATTAGATCAGGCGGGCTGCCAAGCCGTACCCCCACTGCGCGCTACGTAGGGACAGAAACTCTGATAGCAAGGCCTAACAAAAAGGGGCCTGGCTGTATCCTGTACAAAAAAGTTTTTGAGGTTTTTTGTTAGCGTTATGGCCATAAGACGTAAGCCTACAACCCTCGTCACGGGAACCTCATGCTTGTAGGTCCCTACACTACATATGATATAAAAAAGCAAAAAGAAAATATCATTACTTACAGCAAGATGGAATTGCAGCTGTATATTGCTCAGGCCAAAAGACTACTACTACTCCAGCAGGATACAGCTAAACCCCCACTAGGTGGAGGCAACACAGGTGCAGGTGGAGCCATTCACACGCACTTCCAAATATGGAGGAGGTGATGGCTGGATGGTAAAACTGCACACTGGTGGCTTGCATAGAGCACTGTTCACACTAGCAGACGCACAGTCACAAACCCGCAGCCTATTAGGTGACGCCCATACTATTAGATCAGGCGGGCTGCCAAGCCGTACCCCCACTGCGCGCTACGTAGGGACAGAAACTCTGATAGCAAGGCCTAACAAAAAGGGGCCTGGCTGTATCCTGTACAAAAAAGTTTTTGAGGTTTTTTGTTAGCGTTATGGCCATAAGACGTAAGCCTACAACCCTCGTCACGGGAACCTCATGCTTGTAGGTCCCTACACTACATATGATATAAAAAAGCAAAAAGAAAATATCATTACTTACAGCAAGATGGAATTGCAGCTGTATATTGCTCAGGCCAAAAGACTACTACTACTCCAGCAGGATACAGCTAAACCCCCACTAGGTGGAGGCAACACAGGTGCAGGTGGAGCCATTCACACGCACTTCCAAATATGGAGGAGGTGATGGCTGGATGGTAAAACTGCACACTGGTGGCTTGCATAGAGCACTGTTCACACTAGCAGACGCACAGTCACAAACCCGCAGCCTATTAGGTGACGCCCATACTATTAGATCAGGCGGGCTGCCAAGCCGTACCCCCACTGCGCGCTACGTAGGGACAGAAACTCTGATAGCAAGGCCTAACAAAAAGGGGCCTGGCTGTATCCTGTACAAAAAAGTTTTTGAGGTTTTTTGTTAGTGTTATGGCCATAAGACGTAAGCCTACAACCCTCGTCACGGGAACCTCATGCTTGTAGGTCCCTACACTACATATGATATAAAAAAGCAAAAAGAAAATATCATTACTTACAGCAAGATGGAATTGCAGCTGTATATTGCTCAGGCCAAAAGACTACTACTACTCCAGCAGGATACAGCTAAACCCCCACTAGGTGGAGGCAACACAGGTGCAGGTGGAGCCATTCACACGCACTTCCAAATATGGAGGAGGTGATGGGTGGATGGTAAAACTGCACACTGGTGGCTTGCATAGAGCACTGTTCACACTAGCAGACGCACAGTCACAAACCCGCAGCCTATTAGGTGACGCCCATACTATTAGATCAGGCGGGCTGCCAAGCCGTACCCCCACTGCGCGCTACGTAGGGACAGAAACTCTGATAGCAAGGCCTAACAAAAAGGGGCCTGGCTGTATCCTGTACAAAAAAGTTTTTGAGGTTTTTTGTTAGCGTTCTGGCCATAAGACGTAAGCCTACAACCCTCGTCACGGGAACCTCATGCTTGTAGGTCCCTACACTACATATGATATAAAAAAGCAAAAAGAAAATATCATTACTTACAGCAAGATGGAATTGCAGCTGTATATTGCTCAGGCCAAAAGACTACTACTACTCCAGCAGGATACAGCTAAACCCCCACTAGGTGGAGGCAACACAGGTGCAGGTGGAGCCATTCACACGCACTTCCAAATATGGAGGAGGTGATGGCTGGATGGTAAAACTGCACACTGGTGGCTTGCATAGAGCACTGTTCACACTAGCAGACGCACAGTCACAAACCCGCAGCCTATTAGGTGACGCCCATACTATTAGATCAGGCGGGCTGCCAAGCCGTACCCCCACTGCGCGCTACGTAGGGACAGAAACTCTGATAGCAAGGCCTAACAAAAAGGGGCCTGGCTGTATCCTGTACAAAAAAGTTTTTGAGGTTTTTTGTTAGCGTTATGGCCATAAGACGTAAGCCTACAACCCTCGTCACGGGAACCTCATGCTTGTAGGTCCCTACACTACATATGATATAAAAAAGCAAAAAGAAAATATCATTACTTACAGCAAGATGGAATTGCAGCTGTATATTGCTCAGGCCAAAAGACTACTACTACTCCAGCAGGATACAGCTAAACCCCCACTAGGTGGAGGCAACACAGGTGCAGGTGGAGCCATTCACACGCACTTCCAAATATGGAGGAGGTGATGGCTGGATGGTAAAACTGCACACTGGTGGCTTGCATAGAGCACTGTTCACACTAGCAGACGCACAGTCACAAACCCGCAGCCTATTAGGTGACGCCCATACTATTAGATCAGGCGGGCTGCCAAGCCGTACCCCCACTGCGCGCTACGTAGGGACAGAAACTCTGATAGCAAGGCCTAACAAAAAGGGGCCTGGCTGTATCCTGTACAAAAAAGTTTTTGAGGTTTTTTGTTAGCGTTATGGCCATAAGACGTAAGCCTACAACCCTCGTCACGGGAACCTCATGCTTGTAGGTCCCTACACTACATATGATATAAAAAAGCAAAAAGAAAATATCATTACTTACAGCAAGATGGAATTGCAGCTGTATATTGCTCAGGCCAAAAGACTACTACTACTCCAGCAGGATACAGCTAAACCCCCACTAGGTGGAGGCAACACAGGTGCAGGTGGAGCCATTCACACGCACTTCCAAATATGGAGGAGGTGATGGCTGGATGGTAAAACTGCACACTGGTGGCTTGCATAGAGCACTGTTCACACTAGCAGACGCACAGTCACAAACCCGCAGCCTATTAGGTGACGCCCATACTATTAGATCAGGCGGGCTGCCAAGCCGTACCCCCACTGCGCGCTACGTAGGGACAGAAACTCTGATAGCAAGGCCTAACAAAAAGGGGCCTGGCTGTATCCTGTACAAAAAAGTTTTTGAGGTTTTTTGTTAGTGTTATGGCCATAAGACGTAAGCCTACAACCCTCGTCACGGGAACCTCATGCTTGTAGGTCCCTACACTACATATGATATAAAAAAGCAAAAAGAAAATATCATTACTTACAGCAAGATGGAATTGCAGCTGTATATTGCTCAGGCCAAAAGACTACTACTACTCCAGCAGGATACAGCTAAACCCCCACTAGGTGGAGGCAACACAGGTGCAGGTGGAGCCATTCACACGCACTTCCAAATATGGAGGAGGTGATGGCTGGATGGTAAAACTGCACACTGGTGGCTTGCATAGAGCACTGTTCACACTAGCAGACGCACAGTCACAAACCCGCAGCCTATTAGGTGACGCCCATACTATTAGATCAGGCGGGCTGCCAAGCCGTACCCCCACTGCGCGCTACGTAGGGACAGAAACTCTGATAGCAAGGCCTAACAAAAAGGGGCCTGGCTGTATCCTGTACAAAAAAGTTTTTGAGGTTTTTTGTTAGCGTTATGGCCATAAGACGTAAGCCTACAACCCTCGTCACGGGAACCTCATGCTTGTAGGTCCCTACACTACATATGATATAAAAAAGCAAAAAGAAAATATCATTACTTACAGCAAGATGGAATTGCAGCTGTATATTGCTCAGGCCAAAAGACTACTACTACTCCAGCAGGATACAGCTAAACCCCCACTAGGTGGAGGCAACACAGGTGCAGGTGGAGCCATTCACACGCACTTCCAAATATAGAGGAGGTGATGGCTGGATGGTAAAACTGCACACTGGTGGCTTGCATAGAGCACTGTTCACACTAGCAGACGCACAGTCACAAACCCGCAGCCTATTAGGTGACGCCCATACTATTAGATCAGGCGGGCTGCCAAGCCGTACCCCCACTGCGCGCTACGTAGGGACAGAAACTCTGATAGCAAGGCCTAACAAAAAGGGGCCTGGCTGTATCCTGTACAAAAAAGTTTTTGAGGTTTTTTGTTAGCGTTATGGCCATAAGACGTAAGCCTACAACCCTCGTCACGGGAACCTCATGCTTGTAGGTCCCTACACTACATATGATATAAAAAAGCAAAAAGAAAATATCATTACTTACAGCAAGATGGAATTGCAGCTGTATATTGCTCAGGCCAAAAGACTACTACTACTCCAGCAGGATACAGCTAAACCCCCACTAGGTGGAGGCAACACAGGTGCAGGTGGAGCCATTCACACGCACATCCAAATATGGAGGAGGTGATGGCTGGATGGTAATACTGCACACTGGTGGCTTGCATAGAGCACTGTTCACACTAGCAGACGCACAGTCACAAACCCGCAGCCTATTAGGTGACGCCCATACTATTAGATCAGGCGGGCTGCCAAGCCGTACCCCCACTGCGCGCTACGTAGGGACAGAAACTCTGATAGCAAGGCCTAACAAAAAGGGGCCTGGCTGTATCCTGTACAAAAAAGTTTTTGAGGTTTTTTGTTAGCGTTATGGCCATAAGACGTAAGCCTACAACCCTCGTCACGGGAACCTCATGCTTGTAGGTCCCTACACTACATATGATATAAAAAAGCAAAAAGAAAATATCATTACTTACAGCAAGATGGAATTGCAGCTGTATATTGCTCAGGCCAAAAGACTACTACTACTCCAGCAGGATACAGCTAAACCCCCACTAGGTGGAGGCAACACAGGTGCAGGTGGAGCCATTCACACGCACTTCCAAATATGGAGGAGGTGATGGCTGGATGGTAAAACTGCACACTGGTGGCTTGCATAGAGCACTGTTCACACTAGCAGACGCACAGTCACAAACCCGCAGCCTATTAGGTGACGCCCATACTATTAGATCAGGCGGGCTGCCAAGCCGTACCCCCACTGCGCGCTACGTAGGGACAGAAACTCTGATAGCAAGGCCTAACAAAAAGGGGCCTGGCTGTATCCTGTACAAAAAAGTTTTTGAGGTTTTTTGTTAGCGTTATGGCCATAAGACGTAAGCCTACAACCCTCGTCACGGGAACCTCATGCTTGTAGGTCCCTACACTACATATGATATAAAAAAGCAAAAAGAAAATATCATTACTTACAGCAAGATGGAATTGCAGCTGTATATTGCTCAGGCCAAAAGACTACTACTACTCCAGCAGGATACAGCTAAACCCCCACTAGGTGGAGGCAACACAGGTGCAGGTGGAGCCATTCACACGCACTTCCAAATATGGAGGAGGTGATGGCTGGATGGTAAAACTGCACACTGGTGGCTTGCATAGAGCACTGTTCACACTAGCAGACGCACAGTCACAAACCCGCAGCCTATTAGGTGACGCCCATACTATTAGATCAGGCGGGCTGCCAAGCCGTACCCCCACTGCGCGCTACGTAGGGACAGAAACTCTGATAGCAAGGCCTAACAAAAAGGGGCCTGGCTGTATCCTGTACAAAAAAGTTTTTGAGGTTTTTTGTTAGCGTTCTGGCCATAAGACGTAAGCCTACAACCCTCGTCACGGGAACCTCATGCTTGTAGGTCCCTACACTACATATGATATAAAAAAGCAAAAAGAAAATATCATTACTTACAGCAAGATGGAATTGCAGCTGTATATTGCTCAGGCCAAAAGACTACTACTACTCCAGCAGGATACAGCTAAACCCCCACTAGGTGGAGGCAACACAGGTGCAGGTGGAGCCATTCACACGCACTTCCAAATATGGAGGAGGTGATGGCTGGATGGTAAAACTGCACACTGGTGGCTTGCATAGAGCACTGTTCACACTAGCAGACGCACAGTCACAAACCCGCAGCCTATTAGGTGACGCCCATACTATTAGATCAGGCGGGCTGCCAAGCCGTACCCCCACTGCGCGCTACGTAGGGACAGAAACTCTGATAGCAAGGCCTAACAAAAAGGGGCCTGGCTGTATCCTGTACAAAAAAGTTTTTGAGGTTTTTTGTTAGCGTTATGGCCATAAGACGTAAGCCTACAACCCTCGTCACGGGAACCTCATGCTTGTAGGTCCCTACACTACATATGATATAAAAAAGCAAAAAGAAAATATCATTACTTACAGCAAGATGGAATTGCAGCTGTATATTGCTCAGGCCAAAAGACTACTACTACTCCAGCAGGATACAGCTAAACCCCCACTAGGTGGAGGCAACACAGGTGCAGGTGGAGCCATTCACACGCACTTCCAAATATGGAGGAGGTGATGGCTGGATGGTAAAACTGCACACTGGTGGCTTGCATAGAGCACTGTTCACACTAGCAGACGCACAGTCACAAACCCGCAGCCTATTAGGTGACGCCCATACTATTAGATCAGGCGGGCTGCCAAGCCGTACCCCCACTGCGCGCTACGTAGGGACAGAAACTCTGATAGCAAGGCCTAACAAAAAGGGGCCTGGCTGTATCCTGTACAAAAAAGTTTTTGAGGTTTTTTGTTAGCGTTATGGCCATAAGACGTAAGCCTACAACCCTCGTCACGGGAACCTCATGCTTGTAGGTCCCTACACTACATATGATATAAAAAAGCAAAAAGAAAATATCATTACTTACAGCAAGATGGAATTGCAGCTGTATATTGCTCAGGCCAAAAGACTACTACTACTCCAGCAGGATACAGCTAAACCCCCACTAGGTGGAGGCAACACAGGTGCAGGTGGAGCCATTCACACGCACTTCCAAATATGGAGGAGGTGATGGCTGGATGGTAAAACTGCACACTGGTGGCTTGCATAGAGCACTGTTCACACTAGCAGACGCACAGTCACAAACCCGCAGCCTATTAGGTGACGCCCATACTATTAGATCAGGCGGGCTGCCAAGCCGTACCCCCACTGCGCGCTACGTAGGGACAGAAACTCTGATAGCAAGGCCTAACAAAAAGGGGCCTGGCTGTATCCTGTACAAAAAAGTTTTTGAGGTTTTTTGTTAGCGTTATGGCCATAAGACGTAAGCCTACAACCCTCGTCACGGGAACCTCATGCTTGTAGGTCCCTACACTACATATGATATAAAAAAGCAAAAAGAAAATATCATTACTTACAGCAAGATGGAATTGCAGCTGTATATTGCTCAGGCCAAAAGACTACTACTACTCCAGCAGGATACAGCTAAACCCCCACTAGGTGGAGGCAACACAGGTGCAGGTGGAGCCATTCACACGCACTTCCAAATATGGAGGAGGTGATGGCTGGATGGTAAAACTGCACACTGGTGGCTTGCATAGAGCACTGTTCACACTAGCAGACGCACAGTCACAAACCCGCAGCCTATTAGGTGACGCCCATACTATTAGATCAGGCGGGCTGCCAAGCCGTATCCCCACTGCGCGCTACGTAGGGACAGAAACTCTGATAGCAAGGCCTAACAAAAAGGGGCCTGGCTGTATCCTGTACAAAAAAGTTTTTGAGGTTTTTTGTTAGCGTTATGGCCATAAGACGTAAGCCTACAACCCTCGTCACGGGAACCTCATGCTTGTAGGTCCCTACACTACATATGATATAAAAAAGCAAAAAGAAAATATCATTACTTACAGCAAGATGGAATTGCAGCTGTATATTGCTCAGGCCAAAAGACTACTACTACTCCAGCAGGATACAGCTAAACCCCCACTAGGTGGAGGCAACACAGGTGCAGGTGGAGCCATTCACACGCACTTCCAAATATGGAGGAGGTGATGGCTGGATGGTAAAACTGCACACTGGTGGCTTGCATAGAGCACTGTTCACACTAGCAGACGCACAGTCACAAACCCGCAGCCTATTAGGTGACGCCCATACTATTAGATCAGGCGGGCTGCCAAGCCGTACCCCCACTGCGCGCTACGTAGGGACAGAAACTCTGATAGCAAGGCCTAACAAAAAGGGGCCTGGCTGTATCCTGTACAAAAAAGTTTTTGAGGTTTTTTGTTAGCGTTATGGCCATAAGACGTAAGCCTACAACCCTCGTCACGGGAACCTCATGCTTGTAGGTCCCTACACTACATATGATATAAAAAAGCAAAAAGAAAATATCATTACTTACAGCAAGATGGAATTGCAGCTGTATATTGCTCAGGCCAAAAGACTACTACTACTCCAGCAGGATACAGCTAAACCCCCACTAGGTGGAGGCAACACAGGTGCAGGTGGAGCCATTCACACGCACTTCCAAATATGGAGGAGGTGATGGCTGGATGGTAAAACTGCACACTGGTGGCTTGCATAGAGCACTGTTCACACTAGCAGACGCACAGTCACAAACCCGCAGCCTATTAGGTGACGCCCATACTATTAGATCAGGCGGGCTGCCAAGCCGTACCCCCACTGCGCGCTACGTAGGGACAGAAACTCTGATAGCAAGGCCTAACAAAAAGGGGCCTGGCTGTATCCTGTACAAAAAAGTTTTTGAGGTTTTTTGTTAGCGTTATGGCCATAAGACGTAAGCCTACAACCCTCGTCACGGGAACCTCATGCTTGTAGGTCCCTACACTACATATGATATAAAAAAGCAAAAAGAAAATATCATTACTTACAGCAAGATGGAATTGCAGCTGTATATTGCTCAGGCCAAAAGACTACTACTACTCCAGCAGGATACAGCTAAACCCCCACTAGGTGGAGGCAACACAGGTGCAGGTGGAGCCATTCACACGCACTTCCAAATATGGAGGAGGTGATGGCTGGATGGTAAAACTGCACACTGGTGGCTTGCATAGAGCACTGTTCACACTAGCAGACGCACAGTCACAAACCCGCAGCCTATTAGGTGACGCCCATACTATTAGATCAGGCGGGCTGCCAAGCCGTACCCCCACTGCGCGCTACGTAGGGACAGAAACTCTGATAGCAAGGCCTAACAAAAAGGGGCCTGGCTGTATCCTGTACAAAAAAGTTTTTGAGGTTTTTTGTTAGTGTTATGGCCATAAGACGTAAGCCTACAACCCTCGTCACGGGAACCTCATGCTTGTAGGTCCCTACACTACATATGATATAAAAAAGCAAAAAGAAAATATCATTACTTACAGCAAGATGGAATTGCAGCTGTATATTGCTCAGGCCAAAAGACTACTACTACTCCAGCAGGATACAGCTAAACCCCCACTAGGTGGAGGCAACACAGGTGCAGGTGGAGCCATTCACACGCACTTCCAAATATGGAGGAGGTGATGGCTGGATGGTAAAACTGCACACTGGTGGCTTGCATAGAGCACTGTTCACACTAGCAGACGCACAGTCACAAACCCGCAGCCTATTAGGTGACGCCCATACTATTAGATCAGGCGGGCTGCCAAGCCGTACCCCCACTGCGCGCTACGTAGGGACAGAAACTCTGATAGCAAGGCCTAACAAAAAGGGGCCTGGCTGTATCCTGTACAAAAAAGTTTTTGAGGTTTTTTGTTAGCGTTCTGGCCATAAGACGTAAGCCTACAACCCTCGTCACGGGAACCTCATGCTTGTAGGTCCCTACACTACATATGATATAAAAAAGCAAAAAGAAAATATCATTACTTACAGCAAGATGGAATTGCAGCTGTATATTGCTCAGGCCAAAAGACTACTACTACTCCAGCAGGATACAGCTAAACCCCCACTAGGTGGAGGCAACACAGGTGCAGGTGGAGCCATTCACACGCACTTCCAAATATGGAGGAGGTGATGGCTGGATGGTAAAACTGCACACTGGTGGCTTGCATAGAGCACTGTTCACACTAGCAGACGCACAGTCACAAACCCGCAGCCTATTAGGTGACGCCCATACTATTAGATCAGGCGGGCTGCCAAGCCGTACCCCCACTGCGCGCTACGTAGGGACAGAAACTCTGATAGCAAGGCCTAACAAAAAGGGGCCTGGCTGTATCCTGTACAAAAAAGTTTTTGAGGTTTTTTGTTAGTGTTATGGCCATAAGACGTAAGCCTACAACCCTCGTCACGGGAACCTCATGCTTGTAGGTCCCTACACTACATATGATATAAAAAAGCAAAAAGAAAATATCATTACTTACAGCAAGATGGAATTGCAGCTGTATATTGCTCAGGCCAAAAGACTACTACTACTCCAGCAGGATACAGCTAAACCCCCACTAGGTGGAGGCAACACAGGTGCAGGTGGAGCCATTCACACGCACTTCCAAATATGGAGGAGGTGATGGCTGGATGGTAAAACTGCACACTGGTGGCTTGCATAGAGCACTGTTCACACTAGCAGACGCACAGTCACAAACCCGCAGCCTATTAGGTGACGCCCATACTATTAGATCAGGCGGGCTGCCAAGCCGTACCCCCACTGCGCGCTACGTAGGGACAGAAACTCTGATAGCAAGGCCTAACAAAAAGGGGCCTGGCTGTATCCTGTACAAAAAAGTTTTTGAGGTTTTTTGTTAGCGTTATGGCCATAAGACGTAAGCCTACAACCCTCGTCACGGGAACCTCATGCTTGTAGGTCCCTACACTACATATGATATAAAAAAGCAAAAAGAAAATATCATTACTTACAGCAAGATGGAATTGCAGCTGTATATTGCTCAGGCCAAAAGACTACTACTACTCCAGCAGGATACAGCTAAACCCCCACTAGGTGGAGGCAACACAGGTGCAGGTGGAGCCATTCACACGCACTTCCAAATATAGAGGAGGTGATGGCTGGATGGTAAAACTGCACACTGGTGGCTTGCATAGAGCACTGTTCACACTAGCAGACGCACAGTCACAAACCCGCAGCCTATTAGGTGACGCCCATACTATTAGATCAGGCGGGCTGCCAAGCCGTACCCCCACTGCGCGCTACGTAGGGACAGAAACTCTGATAGCAAGGCCTAACAAAAAGGGGCCTGGCTGTATCCTGTACAAAAAAGTTTTTGAGGTTTTTTGTTAGCGTTATGGCCATAAGACGTAAGCCTACAACCCTCGTCACGGGAACCTCATGCTTGTAGGTCCCTACACTACATATGATATAAAAAAGCAAAAAGAAAATATCATTACTTACAGCAAGATGGAATTGCAGCTGTATATTGCTCAGGCCAAAAGACTACTACTACTCCAGCAGGATACAGCTAAACCCCCACTAGGTGGAGGCAACACAGGTGCAGGTGGAGCCATTCACACGCACATCCAAATATGGAGGAGGTGATGGCTGGATGGTAATACTGCACACTGGTGGCTTGCATAGAGCACTGTTCACACTAGCAGACGCACAGTCACAAACCCGCAGCCTATTAGGTGACGCCCATACTATTAGATCAGGCGGGCTGCCAAGCCGTACCCCCACTGCGCGCTACGTAGGGACAGAAACTCTGATAGCAAGGCCTAACAAAAAGGGGCCTGGCTGTATCCTGTACAAAAAAGTTTTTGAGGTTTTTTGTTAGCGTTATGGCCATAAGACGTAAGCCTACAACCCTCGTCACGGGAACCTCATGCTTGTAGGTCCCTACACTACATATGATATAAAAAAGCAAAAAGAAAATATC